>NW_026111589.1:300000-475214 GCF_024679095.1 Eriocheir sinensis | reverse complement strand
TATTTTTGTATTTTTCATTTAACATATTTAATTATTTTTGTATTTGGTATATATTTAATATAAATTTACATTGTTGTCTTGTGTTTGTATATATATATATATATATATATATATATATATATATATATATATATATATATATATATATATATATATATATATATATATTCATAAAATACACATTCTTTTATTATATTTTGTTTATTTATTTTGATACTAATTTACATTATTTTATGTATTTTGTATACATTTTTATACGTATTTACTTAATTTTATGTGTATTTTCTATATATATTTATAGAAATCTACCTTATTTCATGTGTATTCGTATATATATTTTGAAACAAATTTACATTGTTTATATGTATTTTGCATATCTATTTTGTGTATTCTGTATTTATTTTTTATACATAGAATAATGTAAAATCGTATCAAAATAAGTACACAGAATATCAATAAAATAATTTAAATTTGAATGAAAATAAGATGCAAAAATACCCATAAGATAAAGCATATTTTTTAAAATACATATACAAAAATACACATAGAATAATAAAATTTGTATTAAAATTAATATACAGAATGCACACATACAATAAGGTAAATTTGTATTGAAAAAAAACGCAAAATACAATTAAAACTGTAAATTTGTTTGAAAATATATATACGAATACACATAAAATAACGTAGATTTCTATAGAAATATATATACAAAATACACATGAAATTATGTAAATACGTATAAAAAAAATATATATATATATATATATATATATATATATATATATATATATATATATATATATATATATATATATATATATATATATATATATATATATATATATAATTCATATGAATAATGTAAATTCATCCAAATAAAATAAACAAATGTCAAAAAAAGATGTATTGTATGAAAATAAATAATAGATAATAAATTTGTATGAAATATATATGCAAGATACACATTAAATAATGTAAATATGTATAAAAAAAATATTCAAAAAACAAATAGAATAATGTAAAATCGTATCAAAATAAATACACCGAATAATATTAAAATAATGTAAATTTGTATGAAAATAAAGATGCAAAATTCCCATCAAATACCGCATTTCTTATAAAAATATATATACCAAAATACACATAAAATATTTAAATTTGTATTGAAATAAATATACAAAATGCACATACAAAAAGGTAAACTTCTATTGAAAGAGATATGCAAAAATACATATAAAACAATGTAAATTTGTTTCAAAATATATATACGAATACACATAAAATAACGTAGATTTCTATATAAATATATATACAAAATACACATAAAATTAGGTAAATACGTATAAAAAAATGTAAACAAAATACACATTAAATAATATAAACTCGAAACAAAATAAATAAACAAAATATCAATAAAAGAATGTGTAATTGTATAAATATAAATGTACAAAATACACATACAAAATAAACATAAAATAAGGTAAATTTGTAATGAAATATATGTACAAAATACACATAAAATAATGTAAATTTATATGAAAATATATATACAAATACACATAAAATACCATGAATTTGTATAAAATTATATATTCAAAATAAATATTAAATAATGTAAATACGTATAAAAATATATATAAAAAGTACATATAAAATAATGTAAATTCGTATCAATATAAATCAACAAAATAACAATAAAATAATATAAATTTGAATGAAAATAGATTTACAAAATACACATAACATTACTAAAATTTGTATTGAAATATATACAAAAATACATAAAAATAATTTGTTTGTATGAAAATAGATATTGAAAATACACATAAAACTAGGTAAATTTCTTTTGAAATATATATACAAAATAACCATAAAATATTGTAAATTTGTGTCAAAATATATAAACAAATACACATAAAATAACGTAAATTTGTATGAAAAATATATACAAAATACACGTAGAATAATGTCAAATCGTATCAAAATGAATGAGCAGAGTATCAATAAAATAACGTAAATTTGTATGAAAATAAAGATGCAAAATACCCATAAAATAAAGCATATTTTTATAAAAATATATATACAAAAATACACATAGAATAATTAAATTTGTATTAAAATTAATATACAAAATGCATATACAATAAGGTAAATTTGTATTGAAAAAATATGCAAAATACACATAAAAGTGTAAATTTGTTTAAAAATCTATATACGAATACACATAATATAACGTAGATTTCTATAGAAATATATATACAAAATACACATGAAATTATGTAAATACGTATAAAAATATATATACAAAATACACATTAAATAATTTAAATTCTCGTCAAAATCAATAAACAAAATATCAATAAAAGAATGTGTATTTGTATGAAAATATATATACAAAATACACGTAAAATTAGGTAAATTTGTATTGAAATACATATACAAAATACGCATAAAATAATGGAAATTTGAATGAAATATATAAACATATACACTTAAAATAACGTAAATTTGTATCAAATATATATACAAAATACACATTAAATAATGTAAATATGTATAAAAAAATATATACAAAACACAAATAGAATAATGTAAAATTGTATCAACAATAAATACACAGAATATTAATAAAATAATGTAAATTTGTATGAAAATAAAGATGCAAAATAGCCATAAAATAACGCATTTTTTATAAAAATATATACCAAAATACACATAAAATATTAAAATTTGTATTAAAATAAATGTAAAAAATGCACATACTATAAGGTAAATTTGTATTGAAATAGATATGCAAAATACATATAAAACCATGTAAATTTGTTTCAAAATATATATACTAATACACATAAAATAACGTAGATTTCTATAAAAATATATACAAAATACACATAAAATGAAGTAAATACGTATAAAAAAATGAATACAAAATATACATAAAAATCGTATCAAAATAAATAAACAAAATACCAGTAAAAGAATGTGTATTTGTATAAATATAAATATACAAAATACACATAAAATATCGTAAATTTGTATAAAACTATATGCAAAAATACACAGAAGTAATTAAATTTGTATGAAAATATATATACAAAATACAGCTAAAATAAGCTAAATTTGAATTGAAATGTACATACAAAATACATAAAATAATGTAAATCTGTATCAAAATATTTATACAAATACATATAATAACGTAGATTTGTTTAAAAATATAAACAAAATACACATTAAGTAATGTAAATACGTATAAAAATATGTACAAAATACACATATAATCATGTAATTCGTATCAAAATAAATAAACAAAATAGCAATAAAATAATGTAAATTTGTATGAGAAAACATATACAAATAACGCAAATTTCTATAAAAATATATGTACAAAAATGCACATAAAATAAAGTAAATTTGCAAAAAAATATATATACAAAACACACACTAAATAATGTAAATGCGTACATAAAATAACCTAAATTTGTATAAAACTATATACAAAAATACACAAAAATAATTTAAATTTGTTTGAAAAGAAAATATATATGCAAGATACTCATTAAATAATGTAAATCTGTATAAAAAATATATATACAAAAAACAAAAAGAATAATGTAAAATCGTATCAAAATAAACACACAGAATATCAATAAAATAATGTAAATTTGTATAAAAATAAAGATGCAAAATTCCCAAAAAATATCGCATTTTTTATAAAAATATATTTAACAAAATACACATAAAATATTTAAATTTGTATTGAAATAAATATACCAAATGCATATACAGTAAGGTAAATTTGTATTGAAAGAGATTTTCAAAAATACATATAAAACAATGTAAATTTGTTTCAAAATATATATACGAATACACATAAAATAAAGTAGATTTCTATAGAAAAATATATACAAAATACATATGAGATTATGTAAATACGTATAAAAATATATATACAAAATACATATCAAATAATGTAAATTCGCGTTAAAAATAAATTAACAAAATATCATGAAAAGAATGTGTATTTGTATGAACATAGATAATAGATCATAAATTTGTATGAAATATATATGCAAGATACACATTAAATAATGTAAATATGTATAAAAAAAAGTATATACAAAAAACAAATAGAATAATGTAACATCGTATCAAAATAAATACACCGAATATTAATAAAATAATGTAAATTTGTATGAAAATAAAGATGCAAAACTCCCATAAAATAGCGCATTTCTTATAACAATATATATAACAAAATACACATAAAATATTTAAATTTGCATTGAAATAAATATACAAAATGCACATACAATAAGGTAAATTTGTATTGAAAGAGATATGCAAAAATACATATAAAACAATGTAAATTTGTTTCAAAATATATATACGAATACAAATAAAAAACGTAGATTTCTATAAAAATATATACAAAATACACAAAAATAATGTAATTTCAATTAAAATAAATGTAAATTTGAATGAAAATATATAAGAAATACACTTAAAATAACGTAAATTTGTATAAAATATATACAAGATACACATTAAATAATGTAAATGTGTATAAAAATATATACAAAAACAAATAGAATAATGTAAAATCGTATCAAAATAAATACACAGAATATCAATAAAATAATGTAAATTTGTATGAAAATAAAGATTCAAAATTCCCAAAAATATCGCATTTTTATAAAATATATATACCAAAATACACATAAAATATTTTAATTTGTATTGAAATAAATATACAAAATACATATACAGTAAGGTAAATTTGTATTAAAAAGAGATATTCAAAATACATATAAAACAATGTAAATTTGTTTCAAAATATATATACGAATACACATAAAATAAAGTAGATTTCTATAAAATATATATACAAAATACATATGAAATTATGTAAATACGTATAAAAATATATATACAAAATACATATCAAATAATGTAAATTCGTGTCAAAACGTAGATTTCTATAGAAATATATATACAAAATGCACTTGAGATGCTGTAAATACGTATAAAAATATATATACAAAATAGACATTAAATAATGTAAATTCGTGTCAAAATAAATAAACAAAATATCAATAAAAGAATGTGTATTTGTATGAAAATACATATATAAAATACACATAAAATAACGTAAATGTGTATAAAACTATGTAAATTTCTATGAAATTATATAAACAAATACACATAAAATAACGTAAATTTGAATAAAATATATATACAAAATATACATTAAATAATGTAAATATGTATAAAAATATATGTACAAAATACACATAGAATAATGTTAATCGTATCAAAATAAATAAAGAGAATATCAATTAAATAATGTAAATTTGTATGAAAATAGAGATGCAAAATACCCATATAATAACGCATATTTGCATAAATATATATATATAAAAATACACACGAAATAATTAAATTTATATTGAAATAAATATACAGTAAAGTAAATTTGTATTGAAATAGATATGTAAAATACACATCAATAATGTAAATTTGTATCAAAATATATATACGAATACACATAAAATAGAGTAAATTTCTATGAAAATATACATACAAAATACACATAAACTTATGTAAATAGTAAAAAATATATATACCAAATACACCTAAAATAAAATAAATTCGTATCAAAATAAATAAACAAAATTCCGATGAAAGGACGTATAATTGTAGGAAAATAAATATACAAGATATACATAAAATAACGAAAATTTGTATAAAATTTATACAAAAAAAAAAATCCAATTTGTTTGAAAATAGATATACAAAATACACATATAATTAGTTAAATTTGTCTTTAAATACATGTACAAAATACATATAAAATAATGTAAATTTTTATGTGCATTTTTGTACATATATTTTTATAGAAAATTAAAACGTTATTTTATGTGTATTTTGTATATGTTTTCTCATACAAATTTACAATATTTAATTAGTTTTTTGTTTATTTATTTTGATACGAATGACTTGATTATTTATGTATTTTGTTAATATTTTTTTATACGTATTTACATTACTTAATGTGTATTTTGTTTATATATTTTTTTACAAATTTACGTTATTATATGTGTATTTGTTAAAATTATTTTGAAACGAATTTACTTTATTTATGTATTTTGTATATATTTCAATTCAAATTAACTTATTTTGTGTGTATTTTGTATATCTATTTTACAAATTTAATTACTTCTGTGTATTTTTGTATATAGTTTTATACAAATTTACGTTATTTTATGTGCATTTTGTATATTTATATTTATACAAATACATATTCTCTTATTGGTATTTTGTTTATTTATATTTATACGAATTTACATTATTTTTTATGTGTATTTTGTATATTTTGATTCGTATTTACTTAATTTTATTTGTATTTTGTATATATATATATTTATAGAAATCTACGCTATTTTATGTGTGTTCGTATATATATTTTGAAACAAATTTACATTGTTTTATATGTATTTGCATATCTATTTCAATACAAATTTACCTTATTGTATGTGCATTTTGTATATTTATTTTAATACAAATTCAAATATTTTATGTGTATTTTTAGTATATATAATTTTATAAAAAATGCGTTATTTTAAAATTATTTTGCATCTTAGTTTTCATACAAATATACATTATTTTATTAATATTCTGTGTATATATTTTGATACGATTTTATATTATACTATTTGTGTTTTGTATATATTTTTTTATACATATTTTCATTATTTAATGTGTATTTTTATATATATTTTATACAAATTAACGTTATTTTAAGTGTATTTGTTTATATAATTTCATTCAAATTTACATTATTTTAAGTGTATTTTGTATATGTATTTCAATACAAATTTACCTAATTTTATGTGTATTTTGTATATTTATTTTCATACAAATTTAAATTATTTTTGTGTTTTTTTGTATATACATATAGAGTAAATTGCTATGAAAATATATATTCAAAATACATATAAAATTATGTAAATAAGTATAAAAATATATATATCAAATACACATAAAAAAATGAAAATTCGTATCAAAATAAATAAACAAAATTCCGATAAAACAACGCATATTTCTAGGAAAATAAATATACAAAATACACTTAAAATTACGAAAATTTGAATAAAAATATATACAAAAAAAAAACAAAAAAATAAATTTCAATTTGTATGAAAATAGATATACAAAATACACATATAATTAGTTACATTTATATTTAAATACATGTACAAAATACACATAAAATAATGTAAATTTGTACGTTCTTTTATCGGAATTTTATTTATTGATTTTGATACGAATTTTCATTATTTTAGGTGTATTTGATATATATATATATATATATATATATATATATATATATATATATATATATATATATATATATATATATATATATATATATATATATATATATATATATATATATATATCTATATATATATCTATATATATATATATATATATTTTTATACTTATTTACATAATTTTATATGTATTTTTAATATATATTTTCATAGAAATTTACTCTATTTTATGTATTCGTATATATATTTTGATACAAATTTACATTATTTATGTGTATTTCGCATATCTATTTCAATACAAATTTTCTTTATTGTATGTGCCTTTTGTATATTTATTTTGATACAAATTTAATTATTTTATGTGTATTTTTGTATATATATTTTTAAACAAATATGCGTTATTATATGGGTATTTTGCATCTTTATTTTCATACAAATTTACATTATTTTATTGATAGTCTGTTTATTTAATTTGATACGATTTTACGTTATTCTGTGTATTTTGTATACATATTTTTAGACATATTTACATTATTTAATGTATATTTTGTACATATATTTTATGGAAATTTACGTTATCTTATGTGTATTTGTTTATATAGTTTCATACAAATTTACATTATTTTATGTGTATTTTGTATATGTATTTAAAAAAAAATTTGCCTAATTTCATGTGTATTTTGCATATCTATTTTCAAACAAATTTAAATTTTTTTTGTGTATTTTTGTATATATTTTTATACAAATTTTTGTTATTTTATTTGTATTTTGTATATATATTTTCCTACAAATATACATTCTTTTAGAGGAAATTTTGTTTATTTATTTTGATACGAATTTACATTATTTTATGTTTATTTTGTATATATATTTTTCTATGTATTTACATTATTTAATGTGTTTTGTATATATATTTCATAAAATTTACGTTATTTTATTGTGTATTTGTATATATTTTGATACAAATTTAATTTATTTAAAGTATTTTTTGCATATCTATTTCAATAAAAATCTACCTTATTGTATGTGTATTTTGTATATTTATTTTAATACAAATTTAATTATTTTATGTGTATTTTTGTATATATATATTTTTTAAATATGAGTTATTTTATGGGTATATTTCATCTTTAATTTTATAAATTTTTACATTACGTACATATCTTTTATACGTATTTACATTATTTAATGTGAATTTTGTTTATATATTTTTATACAAATTTACGTTATTATATGTGTATTTGAATATATATTTTGATACAAAGTTACATTATTTTATGTATTTTCTATATTTATTTCAATTCAAATTTAGCTTATTTTATGTCTTTTGTATATCTATTTTCATACAAATTTATTTATTTATTTTTTTTAATATAGTTTTATACAATTTTACGCTATTTTATGTGTATTTTGTATATTTATATTTATACAAGTGCACATTCTTTTATTGGCATTTAGTTTATTTATTTTGATACGAATTTACATTATTTTATGTGTATTTTGTATACATTTTCTTATACGTATTTACTTAATTTTATGTGTATTTTGTATATATATTTTTATAGAAATCTACGTTATTTTATGTGTATTCGTATATATATTTTGACAGAAATTTACATTGTTTTATATGTATTTTGCATATCTCTTTCAATACAAATTTACCTTATTGTATGTTCATTTTGTATATCTATTGTAATACAAATTTAAATATTTTATGTGTATTTTGGTATATATATTTTCATAAAAAATGCGTTCTTTTATGGATATTTTGCATCTTTATTTTCATACAAATTTACATTATTTTATTAATATTCTGTGTATTTATTTTGATACTATTTTACATTATTCTATTTGTCTTTTGTATATATTTTTTTATACATATTTACATTATTTAATGTGTATTTTATATATATATTTCATAGAAATCTACGTTTTTTTTAAGTGTATTTGTTTATATATTTTCATTCAAATTTACATTATTTTATGTGTATTTTGTATATGTATTTTAATACAAATTTACCTAATTTTATGTGTATTTTGTATACAATTAGGTAAATTTATATTAAAATAGATATACGAATACATAAAATAATGTAGATTTATAAAATATATATATACAAAATACACATAAAATGAAGTAAATACGTATAAAAAAATGTATACAAAATACACATTAAATAATGTAAATTCATATCAAAATAAATAAACAAAATACCAATAAAAAAATGTGTATTTGTATAAAAATAAATATACAAAATACACATAAAATATCGTAAATTTATATAAAACTATATACAAAAATACACAAAAGTAGTTAAATTTGTATGAAAATAGATATACAAAATACACATAAACTAGCCTAAATTTGTGTATTTTTGTATATACTTTTATGTCAATTTACGTTATTTTATGTGTATTTTGTATATTTATATTTATACAAATACACATTCTTTTATTAGTATTTTGTTTATTTATTTCGATACGAGTTTACATTATTTTATGTGTAATTTGTACACATTTTTTTATTCGTATTTACTTCATTTTATGTGTATTTTGTATATATATATCTTTATAAAATATGCGTTATTTTATGTGTATTCGTATATATATTTTGAAACAAATTTACATTCTTTTATATGTATTTTGCATATCTATTTCAATACAAATTTACCTTATTATGTGTGCATTTCGTATATTTATTTTAATACAAATTCAAATATTTTATGTGTGTTTTGGTATATATATTTTTATAAAAAATGCGCTATTTTGGGGGTATTTTGCATCTTAATTGTAGTACAAATTTACATTATTTTATTAATATTCTGTTTATTTATTTTGATACGATTTTTCATTATTCTATTTGTGTTTTGTATATATTTTTGTGTACATATTTACATTATTTAATGTGATTTTATATATATATTTTATACAAATTTACGTTAATTTAAGTGTATTTGTATATATATTTTAAATCAAATTTACACTATTTGATGTGTATTTTGTAAATGTATTTAAATACATTGTTTATATATTTTCATATAGATTTACATTATTTTATGAGTGTTTTGTATATGTATTTCAATTAAAATTTGCCTAATTTTATGTGTATTTTGCCTATCTATTTTCAAACAAATTTAAATTATTTTTTGCGTATTTTTGTATAATTTTTTTTACAAATTTTAGTTATTTTATTTGTATTTTGTATATATATTTTCCTACATATATACATTCTATTATTGCAATTTTGTTTATTTATTTTGATACGAATTTCCATTACTTTATGTGTATTTTGTATATATATGTTTCTACGTATTTACATTATTTTATGTGTATTTTGGATATATATTTTCATAAAAATTTACGTTATTTTATTGTGTGCTCTCGTATATATTTTGATACAAATTTTATGCAAATTCATGTTATTTTATGTGTATTTGAATACATATTTTCATACAAATTTAATTTATTTTATGTGTATTTTTACATATATTTCATTACAAATTTATCTTATTTTATGTTTGTTTCATATATTCATTTCATGCAATTTTAAATTATTTTATGTGTATATTTGTATTTGTATTTAGGTTATTTTATTTTTATTTTCTATTTTCATTTTAATCCAATACTTCTTTATTTTATTTGTATTTTGTTAATTTAATTCGATACGAATTAAGATTATTTCAAAGGTATTTTTCATACATTTTTTTATACGCATTTACATTATTTAATGTGTGTTTTGTATATATATTTTGATACAAATCTACTTTATTTTAAGTGCATTTTTGTACATATATTTTTTAAGAAATTTGCGTTATTTTATGTGTATTTTGTATATGCTTTCTCATACAAATTTATATTATATTATTGTTTTTTTTTATTCATTTTGATACGAATTACATGATTATATATGTATTTTGTACATATTTTTTATACGTATTTACAATATTTAATGTGTATATTGTTTATGTGTTTTAATGAAAATTTACGTTATTATATGAGTATTTGAATAAATATTTTGATACAAATTTACATTATTTGATGTATTTTGTAAATATATATATATATATATATATATATATATATATATATATATATATATATATATATATATATATATATATATATCTATATATATATATATATATATATATATATATATATATATATATATATTTCAATTCAAATTTAGTTTATTTTATGTGTATTTTGTTTATCTATTTTCATACAAATTTAACTACTTTTGTGTATTTTTGTATATAGTTTTATATAAATTTACGATATTTTATGTGTATTTTGTATATTTATTTTTATACAAATACACATTTTTTTTATTGGTATTTTGTTTATTTATTTTGATACGAATTTACATTATTTTATGTGTATTTTGCGTACATTTTTTTATACGTATTTACTTCATTTTATGTGTATTTTGTATATATATTTTTATAGAAATCTACGTTATTTTATGTGTATTCGTATATATATTTTGAGACAAATTTTACATTGTTTTATATGTATTTTGCATATCAATATAAATTTACCTTATTGTATGTGCATTTTGTATATTTATTTTAATACAAATTTTAATTTTTATATGTCTTTTGGTATATATATTAAAAAAAATGCGTTATTTTATGGATATTTTGCTCCTTTATTTTCATACAAATTTACATTATTTTATTAATATTCTGTGTATTTATTTTTTTACGATTTTACATTATTCTATTTGGGTTTTATATATATATTTTTTATACATATTTACATTACTTAATGTGTATTTTGTATATATATTTTATACAAATTTACGTTATTTTAAGTGTATTTGTTTACATATTTTCATTCAAATTTTCATTATTTTATGTGTATTTTGTAAATGTATTTCAATACAAATTTACCTAATTTTATGTGTATTTTGTATACTTATTTTCAAACAAATTTAAATTATTTTTGTGTATTTTTGTATATAGTTTAATACAAATTTACGTTATTTTATGTGTATTTTGTATATCTATTTTCATACAAATACAAATTCTTTTATTGATATTTTGTTTATTTATTTTGACACGAATTTACATTATTTAATGTCTATTTTGTATATATATATTTTTATACGTATTTACAGCATCTCAAGTGTATTTTGTATATATATTTCTATAGAAATCTGCGTCATTTTATGTGTATTCGTATATATATTTTGAAACAAATTTACATTGTTTTATGTGTATTTTGCATATTTTTTTTAATAAAAATTTACCTTATTGTATGTGCATTTTGTATATTAATTTTACTACAAATTTAATTATTGAATGTGTATTTATGTATATGTATTTTTATAGAAATATGCTTTATTTTATTGGTATTTTGCATCTTTATTTTCATACAAATTTACATTATTTTATTGATATTTTGTGTATTTATTTTGATACGATTTTACATTATTTTCTATGTGTATTTTGTATATATATTTAATACAAATGTACGTTTTTTTATGTGTATTTGTTTTCATTTCATACAAATTTTCATTATTTTATGTGTATTTTGTACATGTACAAATTTGTACAAATTTAACTAATTATATGTGTATTTTGTATATCAATTTTCATAAAAATTGAAATTATTTTAGTTTTTTTTGTATATATTTTTATACAAATTTTCGTTATTTTATGTGTATTTTGTATATTTATTTTCCTACAAATATACGTTCTTCAACGGAATTTTGTTTGTTTATTTTGATACGAATCTACATTATTTTAGGTGTATTTGGTATATATATTTTTATACTATTTACATCATTTTATATGTATTTTGAATGTATATTTTCATAGAAATTTACTCTATTTTATGTGTATTCGTATATATATTTTGATACAAATTTACATTATTAATGTGTATTTTGCCGCTGTATTTCAATACAAATTTACTTTATTGTATATGCATTTTGTATATTTATTTCAATACAAATTTAATTATTTCATGTGTATTTTTGTATATATATTTTTATGCATATATGCGTTATTATATGGGTATTTTGCATCTTTATTTTCATACAAATTTAAATTATTTTATTGATATTCTGTTTATTTATTATGATACGATTTAACATTATTCTATGTGTATTTTGTATATATAATTTTATAAAAAATGCGTTATTTTATTGGTATTTTGCATCTTAGTTTTCATACAAATGTACATTATTTTATTAATATTCTGTGTATATATTTTGATACGATTTTATATTATACTATTTGTGTTTTGTATATATTTTTTTATACATATTTTCATTATTTAATGTGTATTTTTATATATATTTTATACAAATTAACGTTATTTTAAGTGTATTTGTTTATATAATTTCATTCAAATTTACATTATTTTAAGTGTATTTTGTATATGTATTTCAATACAAATTTACCTAATTTTATGTGTATTTTGTATATTTATTTTCATACAAATTTAAATTATTTTTGTGTTTTTTTGTATATACATATAGAGTAAATTGCTATGAAAATATATATTCATGTAAATACATATAAAATATATATATCAAATAAATACACATAAAAAATAATTCGTATGAAAATAAATAAACAAAATTCCGATAAAACAACGCATATTTCTAGGAAAATAAATATACAAAATACACTTAAAATTACGAAAATTTGAATAAAAATATATACAAAAAAAAAACAAAAAAATAAATTTCAATTTGTATGAAAATAGATATACAAAATACACATATAATTAGTTACATTTATATTTAAATACATGTACAAAATACACATAAAATACTCTAAATTTGTACGTTCTTTGATCTGAATTTTATTTTTTTTTTGTTACCCTATTTTTCATTATTTTTGGTTTATTATATATATATATATATATATATATATATATATATATATATATATATATATATATATATATATATATATATATATATATATATATATATATATATATATATATATATATATATATATATATATATATATATATATATATTTTTTTTTATACTTATTTACATAATTTTATATGTATTTTTAATATATATTTTCATAGAAATTTACTCTATTTTATGTATTCGTATATATATTTTGATACAAATTTACATTATTTATGTGTATTTCGCATATCTATTTCAATACAAATTTTCTTTATTGTATGTGCCTTTTGTATATTTATTTTGATACAAATTTAATTATTTTATGTGTATTTTTGTATATATATTTTTAAACAAATATGCGTTATTATATGGGTATTTTGCATCTTTATTTTCATACAAATTTACATTATTTTATTGATAGTCTGTTTATTTAATTTGATACGATTTTACGTTATTCTGTGTATTTTGTATACATATTTTTAGACATATTTACATTATTTAATGTATATTTTGTACATATATTTTATGGAAATTTACGTTATCTTATGTGTATTTGTTTATATAGTTTCATACAAATTTACATTATTTTATGTGTATTTTGTATATGTATTTAAAAAAAAATTTGCCTAATTTCATGTGTATTTTGCATATCTATTTTCAAACAAATTTAAATTTTTTTTGTGTATTTTTGTATATATTTTTATACAAATTTTTGTTATTTTATTTGTATTTTGTATATATATTTTCCTACAAATATACATTCTTTTAGAGGAAATTTTGTTTATTTATTTTGATACGAATTTACATTATTTTATGTTTATTTTGTATATATATTTTTCTATGTATTTACATTATTTAATGTGTATTTTGTATATATATTTTCATAAAAATTTACGTTATTTTATTGTGTGTATTCGTATATATTTTGATACAAATTTAATTTATTTTAAGTATTTTTTGCATATCTATTTCAATAAAAATCTACCTTATTGTATGTGTATTTTGTATATTTATTTTAATACAAATTTAATTATTTTATGTGTATTTTTGTATATATATATTTTTTAAATATGAGTTATTTTATGGGTATATTTCATCTTTAATTTTATAAATTTTTACATTACGTACATATCTTTTATACGTATTTACATTATTTAATGTGAATTTTGTTTATATATTTTTATACAAATTTACGTTATTATATGTGTATTTGAATATATATTTTGATACAAAGTTACATTATTTTATGTATTTTCTATATTTATTTCAATTCAAATTTAGCTTATTTTATGTGTCTTTTGTATATCTATTTTCATACAAATTTATTTTTTTTGTTTATTTTTGTATATAGTTTTATACAATTTTACGTTATTTTATGTGTATTTTGTATATTTATATTTATACAAGTGCACATTCTTTTATTGGCATTTAGTTTATTTATTTTGATACGAATTTACATTATTTTATGTGTATTTTGTATACATTTTCTTATACGTATTTACTTAATTTTATGTGTATTTTGTATATATATTTTTATAGAAATCTACGTTATTTTATGTGTATTCGTATATATATTTTGACAGAAATTTACATTGTTTTATATGTATTTTGCATATCTCTTTCAATACAAATTTACCTTATTGTATGTTCATTTTGTATATCTATTGTAATACAAATTTAAATATTTTATGTGTATTTTGGTATATATATTTTCATAAAAAATGCGTTCTTTTATGGATATTTTGCATCTTTATTTTCATACAAATTTACATTATTTTATTAATATTCTGTGTATTTATTTTGATACTATTTTACATTATTCTATTTGTCTTTTGTATATATTTTTTTATACATATTTACATTATTTAATGTGTATTTTATATATATATTTCATAGAAATCTACGTTTTTTTAAGTGTATTTGTTTATATATTTTCATTCAAATTTACATTATTTTATGTGTATTTTGTATATGTATTTCAATACAAATTTACCTAATTTTATGTGTATTTTGTATACAATTAGGTAAATTTATATTGAAATAGATATGCAAAATACATATAAAACAATGTAAAATTTGTTTCAAAATATATATACGAATACACATAAAATAACGTAGATTTCTATAAAAATATATATACAAAATACACATAAAATGAAGTAAATACGTATAAAAAAATGTATACAAAATACACATTAAATAATGTAAATTCATATCAAAATAAATAAACAAAATACCAATAAAAAAATGTGTATTTGTATAAAAATAAATATACAAAATACACATAAAATATCGTAAATTTATATAAAACTATATACAAAAATACACAAAAGTAGTTAAATTTGTATGAAAATAGATATACAAAATACACATAAACTAAACTAAATTTGTGTATTTTTGTATATACTTTTATGTCAATTTACGTTATTTTATGTGTATTTTGTATATTTATATTTATACAAATACACATTCTTTTATTAGTATTTTGTTTATTTATTTCGATACGAGTTTACATTATTTTATGTGTAATTTGTACACATTTTTTTATTCGTATTTACTTCATTTTATGTGTATTTTGTATATATATATCTTTATAAAATATGCGTTATTTTATGTGTATTCGTATATATATTTTGAAACAAATTTACATTCTTTTATATGTATTTTGCATATCTATTTCAATACAAATTTACCTTATTATGTGTGCATTTCGTATATTTATTTTAATACAAATTCAAATATTTTATGTGTGTTTTGGTATATATATTTTTATAAAAAATGCGCTATTTTGGGGGTATTTTGCATCTTAATTGTAGTACAAATTTACATTATTTTATTAATATTCTGTTTATTTATTTTGATACGATTTTTCATTATTCTATTTGTGTTTTGTATATATTTTTGTGTACATATTTACATTATTTAATGTGATTTTATATATATATTTTATACAAATTTACGTTAATTTAAGTGTATTTGTATATATATTTTAAATCAAATTTACACTATTTGATGTGTATTTTGTAAATGTATTTAAATACATTGTTTATATATTTTCATATAGATTTACATTATTTTATGAGTGTTTTGTATATGTATTTCAATTAAAATTTGCCTAATTTTATGTGTATTTTGCCTATCTATTTTCAAACAAATTTAAATTATTTTTGCGTATTTTTGTATAAATTTTTATACAAATTTTAGTTATTTTATTTGTATTTTGTATATATATTTTCCTACATATATACATTCTATTATTGCAATTTTGTTTATTTATTTTGATACGAATTTCCATTACTTTATGTGTATTTTGTATATATATGTTTCTACGTATTTACATTATTTTATGTGTATTTTGGATATATATTTTCATAAAAATTTACGTTATTTTATTGTGTGCTCTCGTATATATTTTGATACAAATTTTATGCAAATTCATGTTATTTTATGTGTATTTGAATACATATTTTCATACAAATTTAATTTATTTTATGTGTATTTTTACATATATTTCATTACAAATTTATCTTATTTTATGTTTGTTTCATATATTCATTTCATGCAATTTTAAATTATTTTATGTGTATATTTGTATTTGTATTTAGGTTATTTTATTTGTATTTTCTATATACATTTTCATCCAAAACTACATTATTTTATTGGTATTTTGTTAATTTAATTCGATACGAATTAAGATTATTTCAAAGGTATTTTTCATACATTTTTTTATACGCATTTACATTATTTAATGTGTGTTTTGTATATATATTTTGATACAAATTTACTTTATTTGATGTGCATTTTTGTACATATATTTTTAAAGAAATTAGCGTTATTTTATATGTATTTTGTATATGTTTTCTCATACAAATTTACATTATATTATTGGTATTTTGTTTATTTATTTTGATACGAATTACATGATTATATGTGTATTTTCTACATATTTTTTATACGTATTTACATTATTTAATGTGTATTTTGTTTATGTGTTTTTATACAAATTTACGTTATTATATGTGTATTTGTATAAATATTTTGATACAAATTTACATTATTTGATGTATTTTGTAAATATATATATATATATATATATATATATATATATATATATATATATATATATATATATATATATATATATATATATATATATATATATATTTCAATTCAAATTTAGTTTATTTTATGTGTATTTTGTTTATCTATTTTCATACAAATTTAACTACTTTTGTGTATTTTTGTATATAGTTTTCTATAAATTTACGATATTTTATATTTATTTTTATACAAATACACATTTTTTTATTGGTATTTTGTTTATTTATTTTGATACGAATTTACATTATTTTATGTGTATTTTGCGTACATTTTTTTATACGTATTTACTTCATTTTATGTGTATTTTTTATATATATTTTTATAGAAATCTACGTTATTTTATGTGTATTCTTATATATATTTTGAGACAAATTTTACATTGTTTTATATGTATTTTGCATATCAATATATTGTGTATATATTTTTACATATATACTTTTTTTTTATATATTTAATTTTATTTTTTAAAATATATTAAAAATTTAAAAAATTATTTTATTATTGGATATTTATTTTTTTATTATTTTTACAATTTTATTTTATTTTATTTATTTTATTTTTATTTTTTTTATACGATTTTAAATTATTCTATTATATTTTTTATATATATTTTTATACATTTTTTACATATTTAATTATATATTTATAAAAATTTATATTTTTTTTAAATTTTTTATGTTTGTTTATTTTCATTTCAAATTTCATTTATTTTATGTGTATTTTGTAAATGTATTTCAATACAAATTTACCTAATTTTATGTGCATTTTGTATATTTATTTTAATACAAATTTAATTATTTTGTGTATTTGTATATATATTAATACAAATTTACGTTATTTTATGTGTATTTTGTATATCTATTTTCATACAAATACAAATTCTTTTATTGATATTTTGTTTATTTATTTTGACACGAATTTACATTATTTAATGTCTATTTTGTATATATATATTTTTATACGTATTTACAGCATCTCAAGTGTATTTTGTATATATATTTCTATAGAAATCTGCGTCATTTTATGTGTATTCGTATATATATTTTGAAACAAATTTACATTGTTTTATGTGTATTTTGCATATTTTTTTTAATAAAAATTTACCTTATTGTATGTGCATTTTGTATATTGATTTTACTACAAATTTAATTATTGAATGTGTATTTATGTATATGCATTTTTATAGAAATATGCTTTATTTTATTGGTATTTTGCATCTTTATTTTCATACAAATTTACATTATTTTATTGATATTTTGTGTATTTATTTTGATACGATTTTACATTATTTTCTATGTATTTTGTATATATATTACAATGTACAAATGTACGTTTTTATATTTGTATTTGTTTTCATTTCAAATTTTCATTATTTTATGTGTATTTTGTACATGTACAAATTTGTATTTATTAATTTAATATATGTGTATTGTATATCAATTTTCATAAAAATTGAAATTATTTTATTTTTTTATATATTTTTATACAAATTTTCGTTATTTTATGTGTATTTTGTATATTTATTTTCCTACAAATATACGTTCTTTAACGGAATTTTGTTTGTTTATTTTGATACGAATCTACATTATTTTAGGTGTATTTGGTATATATATTTTTATACTATTTACATCATTTTATATGTATTTTGTATGTATATTTTCATAGAAATTTACTCTATTTTATGTGTATTCGTATATATATTTTGATACAAATTTACATTATTAATGTGTATTTTGCCGCTGTATTTCAATACAAATTTACTTTATTGTATATGCATTTTGTATATTTATTTCAATACAAATTTAATTATTTCATGTGTATTTTTGTATATATATTTTTATGCATATATGCGTTATTATATGGGTATTTTGCATCTTTATTTTCATACAAATTTAAATTATTTTATTGATATTTTGTTTATTTATTATGATACGATTTAACATTATTCTATGTGTATTTTGTATAACTATTTGTATACATATTTACATTATTTAATGTATATTTTGTATGTATATTTTATCTAAATTTACGTTATTTTATGTGTATTTGTTTATATATTTTCATACAAATTTACATTATTTTATGTGTATTTTTATATGTATTTCAATACAAATTTGCCTAGCTTTATGTGTATTTTGTATATCTATTTTCAAACAAATCTAAATTATTTTTGTGTATTTTTGTATTTATTTTTATACAAATTTTAGTTATTTTATTTGTATTTTGTATATATATTTTCCTACAAATATACAATCTTTTATTATAATTTTGTTTATTTATTTTGATACGAGTTTACATTATTTCATGTGTATTTTGTATATATATTTTTCTACGTATTTACATTATTTTATGTGTATTTTGTATATGTATTTTAATAAAAATTTACATTATTTTATTTTTGTATTCCTATTTATTTTGATAAAAATTTTATACAAATTCATGTTATTTTATGTGTATTTGTATATATATTTTCATAAAAAATTATATTATTTTACGTGTATTTTTACATATTTTTCATTACAAATTTACCTTATTTTATGATTATTTTGTATATTTATTTCATTCAATTTTAAATTATTTTGTGTATATTTGTATTTGTATTTACGTAGTTTTATGTGTATTTTCTATATATATATTTTCATCCAAAATTACATTATTTTATTGGTATTTTCTTTATTTAACTCGATACGAATTTAGATTTTTTCATAGGTATTTTGTATACATATGTTTATACTCATTTTCATTATGTAATGTGTGTTTTGTATATATTTTTTAATGCAAATTTATTTTATGTCCATTTTTGTACATATATTTTTATAGAAATTTATTTAATTTATGTGTATTTTGTATATGTTTTCTCATAAAAATTTACATTATTTTATTGGTATTTTGTTTATTTATTTTGATACGAATTACATGATTATATATGTATTTTGTATATATTTTTTATACGTAATTACATTATTTAATGTGTATTTTGTTTATATATTTTTATATAAAATTTACGTAATTATATGTGTATTTGTAAAAATATTTTGATACAAATTTACTTTATTTTATGTATTTTGTACATATATTTCAATTCAAATTAATCTTATTTTGTGTGTATTTTGTATATCTATTTACATACAAATTTAATTACTTTTGTGTATCTTTATATATTGTTTTATATAAATTTACCTTATTTTATGTGCATTTTGTATATTTATATTTATTGAAATACACATAAAATAAAGTAAATTTGCATAAAAATAAATATACAAAACACACATTAAATAATGTAAATGCGTATAAAAATATGTATACAAAATACCTATGAAATAATCTAAATTCGTATCGAATTAAACTAACAAAATACCAATAAAATAATGTAATTTTTGATGAAAATATATATAGAAAACACACATAAAATAACCTAAATACAAATACATATATACACAAAATAATTTAAAATTGAAGGAAATAAATATTCAAAATAAACATAAAATAAGGTAAATTTGTAATGAAATATATGTAAAAATGCACATAAAATAATGTAGATTTGTATGAAAATATATATACAAATACACATAAAATAACATGAATTTGTATAAACTTTGTATCAAATTATATACGAATACACACAATAAAATAAAGTAAATTTTTATGAAAATATATATACAAAATACACATAAAATAATGTAAATACGTAGAAAAATATATATACAAAATACACATAAAATAAAGTAAATTCGTATCAGAATAAATAGATAAAATTCCAATAAAAGAATGTATATTTGTAGGAAAATATATATAGAAAATACAAATAAAATAACTAAAATTTGTATAAAAATATATACAAAAACACACAAAAATTATTTAAATTTGTTTGAAAATAGATATGCAAAATACACATAAAATTAGGCAAATTTGTATTGAAATACATATACAAAATACACATAAAATAATGTAAGTTTGAAAGAAAATATATAAACAAATACACTTAAAATAACGTAAAATTGTATGAAATATATATACAAAATACACATTAAATAATATAAATATGTATAAAAAAATATATACAAAACACAAATAGAATAATGTAAAATCGTATCAAAATAAATACACAGAATATTAATAAAATATTATAAATTTGCATGAAAATAAAGATGCAAAATACCCATAAAATAACACATTTTTTATAAAAATATATATACCAAAACACACATAAAATATTTGAATTTGTGTTAAAAAAAAATATACGAAATGCACACACAATAAGGTAAATTTGTATTGAAATAGATTTGCAAAATACATATAAAACAATGTAAATTTGTTTCAAAATATATATACGAAAACACATAAAATAACGCAGATTTCTATAAAGATATATATACAAAATACATATAAAATGAAGTAAATACGTATAAAAAAATGTGTACAAAATACACATAAAATAATGTAAACTCGTATCGAAATAAATAAAGAAAATACTAATAAAAGAATGTGTATTTGTATAAATATAAATATACAAAATACACATAAAATAACGTAAATTGATATAAAAGTATATACAAAAATACACAAAAGTAATTAAATTTGTGTGAAAATAGATATACAAAATACACATAAAATAACTCATATTTAAAAAAAATATATACAAAAATACACATAAAATAATTAAATTTGTATTAAAATAAATATACAAAATACACATACTATAAGGTAAATTTGTATTGAAATAGAAATGCAAAATACACATAAAATAAAGTAAATTTGTATCAAAATAGATACAAATACACACAATAAAATAACGTATTTTTTTATGAAAGTATATATACAAAATACACATAAAATAACGTAAATACGAAGAAAAGAATATATACAAAATACACATAAAATAATGTAATTTCGTATCAAAATAAATAAACAAAATTCCAATAAAAGAATGTATATTTGTAGGAAAATATATATATATATATATATATATATATATATATATATATATATATATATATATATATATATATATATATATATATATATCTATATATATATATATATATATATATATATATATATATATATATATATATATATATATATATATATATACATACAATAAGGTAAATTTGTATTGAAAGAATATGCAAAATACACATAAAACAATGTATATTTGTTTCAAAATATATATACGAATACACATAAAATAACGTAGATTTCTATAGAAATATATATACAAAAAATAGATGAAATGACGTAAATACGTATAAAAATATATATACACAATACACATTAAATAATGTAAATTCATGTCAAAATAAATAAACAAAATATCAATAAAAGAATGTGTATTTGTATGAAAATAGATATACAAAATACACATTAAATATTGTAAATTTGTATAAAACTCTATACAAAAATACACAAAAAATAATTTAAATTTGTATGAACATTAATATACAAAATACACATAAAATTAGGTAAATTTGTATTGAAATACATATACAAAATACACATAAAATAATGTAAATTTGAATGAAAATATATAAACAAATACACTTAAAAAAACGTAAATTTGTATGAAATATATATATAAAATACATATTAAATAATTTAAATATGTATAAAAAAATATATACAAAAGACAAATAGAATAATGTAAAATAGTATCAAAATAAATACACAGAATATTAATAAAATAATGTAAATTTGTATGAAAATAAAGATGCAAAATACCCATAAAACAACGCATTTTTTATGAAAATATGTATACCAAAATACACATAAAATATTTAAATTTGTACTACAATAGATACACAAAATGAACATACAATAAGGTAAATTTGTATTGAAATAGATATGCAAAATACATATAAAACAATGTAAATCTCTTTCAAAATATATATACGAATACGCATAAAATAACGTAGATTTCTAAAAAAAATATATATACAAAATACACATAAAATGAAGTAAATACGTATAAGAAAATGTATACAAAATACACATAAAATAATGTAAATTCGTATCAAAATAAATAAACTAAATGCCAATAAAAGTATGTGCACTTGTATAAATATAAATATACAAAATACACATAAAATAACGTAAAATTGTATAAAACTATATACAAAAATAAACAAAACAAAAAAAAATTTGTATGAAAATAGATATACAAAAGACACATAAAATAAGCTAAATTTGAATTGAAATAAATATAGAAAATACATAAAATAATGTAAATTTGTATCAAAATATATATTCAAATACACATATAATAACGTAAATTTGTATAAAAATATATAAACAAAATACACATTAAATAATGTAAATACGTATAAAAGATATGTACGTAATGTAAAAATTTATAAAATTAAAGATGCAATATACCCATAAAATAACTCATATTTAAAAAAATATATATTCAAAAATACACATAAAATAATTAAATTTGTATTAAAATAAATATACAAGATACACATACAATAAGATAGATTTTTATTGAAATAGATATGCAAAAAACACATAAAATAAAGTCAATTTGTATCAAAATATATACGAATACACACAATAAAATAACGAAAATTTTTATGAAAATATATATACAAAATACACATTAAATAATGTAAATACATAGAAAAATATATATACAAAATACACATAAGATAATGTAAATTCGTATCAAAATAAATAAACAAAATTTCCTCTAAAAGAATGTATATATGTAGGAAAATATATATACAAAATACAAATAAAATAACAAAAATTAGTATAAAAATATATACAAAAATACACAAAAAAAAATTAAATTTGTCTGAAAATAGATATGCAAAATACACATGAAATTAGGCATATTTTTATTGAAATACATATACAAAATACACATAAAATAATATAAATTTGTATGAAACTATATAAACAAATACACATAAGATAACGTAAATTTCCATAAAATATATGTACAAAATATACATTAAATAATGTAAATATGTATATATATATATATATATATATATATATATATATATATATATATATATATATATATATATATATATATATATATATATATATATATATATATATATATATATATATATATATATATATATATATATATATATATATATCTTTTATACGTATTTACATTATTTAATGTGTATTTTGTTTATATATTTTTATACAAATTTACGTTATTATATGTGTATTTGAATATATATTTTGATACAAATTTGCATTATTTTATGTGTTTTCTATATTTATTTCAATTCTAATTTAGCTTATTTTATGTGTCTTTTGTATATCTATTTTCATACAAATTTAATTATTTTTGTTTATTTTTGTATATAGTTTTATTTTATGTGTATTTTGTATATTTATATTTATACAAGTACACATTCTTTTATTGGCATTTTGTTTATTTATTTTGATGCGAATTTACATTATTGTATGTGTATTTTGTATACAGTTTCTTATACGTATTTACTTCATTTTATGTGTATTTTGTATATATATGTTTATAAAAATCTACGTTATTTTATGTGTATTCGTATATATATTTTGAAAGAAATTTACATTGTTTTATATGTATTTTGCATATTTGTTAAATATAAATATACAAAATGCACATAAAATAAGGTAAATTTATATAAAACAATATACAAAGATACACAGAAGTAATTAAATTTGTATGAAAATAGATATACAAAATACACACAAAGTAAGCTCAATTTGAATTGAAATATATGTACAAAATACATAAAATAAAGTAAATTTGTATCAAAATATTTTTTACAAATACACATATAATTACGTAAATTTTATATAAAAATATATAAACAAAATACATATTAAATAATGTAATTACGTATAAAAAAATATATACAAAATACACATATAATCATGTAATTCGTATCAAAATAAATAAACAAAATACCAATAAAATAATTTAAATTTTTATGAGAAAACATATACAAAATACACATAAAATAAAAAAAATTCTATAAAAATATATGTAAAAAAATGCACATAAAATAAATTTGCATTAAAACATATATACAAAACACACATTACATAATGTAAATGACTATAAACATATGTATACAAAATACCTATGAAAAAATCTAAATTCGTATCGAGTTAAATAAAGAAAATACCAATAAAATAATGTAATTTTGGATGAAAATATATGTAGAAAATACACATAAAATTACGTAAATACAAATACAAATATACACATAAAATAATTTAAAATTGAATGAAATAAATATACAAAATAATCATAAAATAAGGTAAATTTGTAATGAAAAATATGTAAAAATACACGTAAAATAATATAAATTTTTATGAAAATATATATACAAATACACATAAAATAACATGAATTTGTATAAAATTTGTGTCAAAATAAATAGGAATACACACAATAAAATAATGTAAATTTTTATTAAAATATATATACAAAATACACATAAAATAATGTAAATACGTAGAAAAATATATATAAAAATACACATAAAATAATATAAACTCGTATGAAAATAAATAAACAAAACTATAATAAAAGATTGTATATTTGTAGGAAAATATATATACAAAATACAAATAAAATAACTAAAATTTGTATAAAAATAAATACAAAAATACACAAAAAGAATTTAAATTTGTTTGAAAATAGATATGCAAAATACATATAAAGTTACGCAAATTTGTATTGAAATACATATACAAAATACACATAAAAATAATGTAAATTTGTATGAAAATATATAAACAGATACACATAAAATAACGTAAATTTGGATAAAATATATATACAAAATATACATTAAATAATGTAAATATGTATAAAAATAGTTATACAAAATACACATAGAATAATGTTAAATCGTATCAAAATAAATAAACAGAATATCAATAAAATAATTTAAATTTGTATAAAAATAAAGATGCAAAATACCCATATAATAACGCATATATGCATAAAAATATATATACAAAAATACACATGAAATAATTAAATTTGTATTGAAATAAATATACAAAATGCATATACAATAAAGTAAATTTGTATTGAAATACATATGCAAAATACACTTCAATAATGTAAATTTGTATCAAAATATATATACGAATACACATAAAATAGAGTAAATATCTATGAAAATATGCATACAAAATACAAATAAAATGATGTAAATAGTATAAAAATATATATACCAAATACACCTAAAACAATGTAAATTCGTATCAAAATAAACAAACAAAATTCTGATAAAAGAACGTATATTTGTAGGAAAATAAATATACAAAATACACATAAAATAACGAAAATTTGTATAAAAATATATACAAAAAAAACTAAAATAATTTCAATTTTTATGAAAATTGATATACAAAATACACATATAATTAGTTAAATTTATACAAATTTGTAAATGTACAAAATACACATAAAATAATGAAAATTTGTATGAAAGGAAAACAAATACACATAAAATAACGTACATTTGTATTAAATATATATACAAAATACACATAGAAAATAATGTAAAATCGTATCAAAATAAATACACAAAATATCAATAAAATAATGTAAATTTGTATGAAAATAAAGATGCAAAATATCAATAAAATAAAGCATATTTTTATAAAAATACATATACATAAATACACATTCAATAATTAAATTTGTAGTAAAATTAATATACAAAATGCACATAGAATATGGTAAATTTTTATTAAAAAAATATGCAAAATACACATAAAACAATGTAAATTTGTTTCAAAATATGTATACGAATACACATAAAATAACGCAGATTTCTATAGAAATATATATACAAAATACACTTGAGATGCTGTAAATACGTAAAAAAATATATATACAAAAAAGACATTAAATAATGTAAATTCGTGTCAAAATAAATAAACAAAATATCAATAAAAGAATGTGTATTTCTATGAAAATAGATATACAAAATACACATAAAATAACGTAAATTTGTATAAAACTATATACAAAAATAAACAAAAATAATTTAAATTTGTTTGAAAATAAGTATACAAAATACACATAAAATTAGGTAAATTTGTATTGAAATACATTTACAAAATACACATAAAATAATGTAAATTTGAATGAAAATACATAAACAAATACACTTAAAATAACGTAAATTTGTATAAAATATATATACAAAATACACCTTAAGTAATGTAAATATATATAAAAAAAATATATACAAAACCCAAATAGTTACGTTATTTTAAGTGTATTTGTTTATATATTTTCATTCAATTATTTGATGATATTATTGTATATGTATTTCAATTTGTATTTATTTCAATTTATGTGTAATTTGTATTTTTTTTTCAAATTTAAATCATTTAAATGTATTTTGTATATATTTTATAGTTTTATATTATTTTATGTAATTTTTTATGTTTTAGTGTATATATATATTTTTGTAATATATTTTAATTTAATTTATTTATTTTATGTGCATTTTGTACATATATTTTATAGAAATTTTATTATTTGTATTTCTCATATTTAATTTATTTTATTTTTATTATTTTTTTATCTATTTTGATACGAATTACATGATTATATGTGTATTTTGTACATATTTTTTATATACGTATTTACATTACTTAATGTGTATTTTGTTGTTATATTTTTAAACAAATCTACGTTATTATATGTATTTGTATAAATATTTTGATACAGATTTACATTATTTTATGTATTTTGTATGTACATTTCAATTCAAATTTAGCTTATTTTGTATTTTGTATATATATTTTCATACAAATTTAATAATTTCTGTGTATTTTGTATATAGTTTTATACAAATTTACGATATTTTATGTGTATTTGTATATTTATATTTATACAAATACACATTCTTTTACTGGAATTTGTTTATTTATTTTGATACGATTTTTATGTGTATTTTGTATTCATTTTTATACGTATTTACTTCATTTTATGTGTATTTTGTATATATTTTATAGAAATCTACGTTATTTTATGTGTATTCATATATTTTGAAACAAATTTACATTGTTTTATATGTATTTTGCATATCTATTTCAATACAAATTATTTTTATAGTATGTGCATCTTTTATATTTATTTTAATACAAATTTTAATATTTTATGTGTATATGGTATATATATTTTATAAAAAGTGTTGTTATTATTTTTCTATTTGTTATTGTATTATTTTTTTGATTTTTATTTTATTATTCTTATTGTGTATTGTATATTGATATTATAATTTATTTTTTTAATATTTTATGTTTGTATATTTTCATACAAATTTACATTATTTTATGTATTTTGTATATATATATATATATATATATATTATATATATATATATATATATATATATATATATATATATATATATATATATATATATATATATATATATATATATATATATATATATATATATATATATATATATATATATATATATATATATATATATATATATATATATATATATATATATATATATATATATATATATATATATATATATATATATATATATACGTTATTTTATGTGTATTCGTATATAGATTTTTAAACAAATTTACACTTTTATGTGCATTTTGTACATTTTTTCAATACAAATTTACCTTATTGTACGTGCATTTTGTATATTAATTTTAATACAAATTTAATTAATCTATGTGTATTTTTGTATATGTATTTTTAAAAAAATATGCTTTATTTTATGGGTATTTTGCATCTTTATTTTTATACAAAATTACATTATTTTATTGATATTTTGAGTATTTATTTTGATACGATTTTACATTATTCTATGTATATTTTGTATATCTATTTTATACAAATGTACGTTATTTTATGTGAATTTGTTTTCATTTCATACAAATTTACATTATTTTATGTGTATTTTGTACATGTATTTAAATACAAATTTAACTAATTGTATGTGTATTTTGTATATCTATTTTCATACAAATTGAAATTTATTTTTTTGTTTTTTTGTATATATTTTTATTCAAATTTTCGTAATTTTATGTGTATTTTGTATATTTATTTTCCTACAAATATACGTTCTTTTATCGGAATTTTGTTTATTTATTTTGATACGAAATTTCATTTTTTTAGGTGTATTTGATATATATATTTTTATACTTATTTACATAATTTTATATGTATTTTGAATATATATTTTCATAGAAATTTACTCTATATGTTTATACAAAAAAACAAAAATAATTTAAATTTGTATGAAAATAAATATACAAAATACACATACAATTAGGTAAATTTGTATTGAAATACATATACAAAATACACTTAAAATTATGTAAATTTGAATGAAATTATATAAACAAATACACTTAAAATAACGTTAATTTGTATAAAATATATATAAAAAATACACCTTAAATAATGAAAATATGTAAAAAAAAATATATACAAAACACAAATAGTATAATATAAAATCGTATCAAAATATATACACAGAATATTAATAAAATAATGTACATTTGTATGAAAACTAAGATGCGAAATACCTATAAAATAACGCATTTTTTATAAAATTATATATACCAAAATACACATAAAATATTTGAATTTGTATTAAAATAAATATACAAAATGCACATACAATAAGGTAAATTTGTATTGAAATAGATATGCAAAATACATATAAAACAATGTAAATTTGTTTCAAAATATATATACGAATACACATAAAACAACGTAGATTTCTATAAATATATATATTCAAAATACAAATAAAATTAAGTAAATACGAATCAAAAATGTATAGAAAATACACATAAAATAATGTAAATTCGTATAAATATAAATAAACAAAATACCAATAAGAGAGTGTGTATTTGTATAAATATAAATATACAAAATGCACATAAAATAACGTAGATTTGTATAAAACTATATACAAAAATACACAGAAGTAATTAAATTTGTATGAAAATAGATATACAAAATACACACAAAATAAGCTTAATTTGAATTGAAATATATATACAAAATACATAAAATAAAGTAAATTCGTTTCAAAATATTTTTAACAAATACACATATAATAATGTAAATTTGTAAAAAAATATATAAACAAAATACACATTAAGTAATGTAAATACGTATAAAAAATATTTACAAAATACATAAATAATCAAGTCATTCGTATCAAAATAAATAAACAAAAAACTAATTAAATAATGTAAATTTGTATGAGAAAACATATACAAAATACACATAAAATAACGTTTTAAGTTTCTATAAAAATATATGTACAAAAATGCACATAAAATTAGTTTGCATAAAAAAATATATACAAAACACACATTAGATAATGTAAATGAGTATAAAAATTTGTATACAAAATACCAATGAAATAATCTAAATTCGTATCGAGTTAAATTAAGAAATAACAATAAAATAATGTAATTTTGGATAAAAATATATATAGAAAACACACATAAAATAATCTAAATATAAATACAAATATACACATTAAATAATTTAAAATTGAATAAAATAAATATAGAAAATAAACATAAAATAAGGTAAATTAGTAATAAAATATATGTAAGAATACACATAAAAATAATATAAATTTGTATGAAAATATATATACAAATACACATAAAATAACACGAATTTGTATGAAATTTGTTTCAAAATATATACGAATACACACAATAAAATAACGTAAATTTTTATGAAAATGTATATATAAAATACACATAAAATAATTTAAATACGTAGAAAAATATATATACAAAATACACATAAAATAGTGTAAATTCGTAAAAAATTAAATACACAAAATTCCAATAAAAGAATGTATATTTGTAGGAAAATATATATACAAAAAACAAATAAAATAACTAAAATTTGTATAAAAATATAAACAAAAATACACAAAAACAATTTAAATTTGTTTGAAAATAGATATGCAAAATACACATAAAGTTAGGCAAATTTGTATTGAAATACATATACAAAACTCATATAAAATAATGTAAATTTGTATGAAAATATATAAACAAATACATATAAAATAACGTAAATTTGGATAAAATATATATACAAAATATACATTAAATATTTTAAATATGTATAAAAATATATTATATTATATATATTTTTATTGATATTTGCGTTATTTATGTGTATTTTGTATATGTTTTCTCATTATTTTATTGGTATTTTGTTTATTTATTTTGATACGAATTACATGATTATTTGTGTATTTTGCACATTTTTTTTATACGTATTTACATTATTTAATGTGTATTTTGTTTATATATTTTTATACAAATTTACGTTATTATATGTATTTGTATAAGTATTTTGATACAAATTTACATTATTTTATGTATTTTGTATATATATTTCAATTCAAATTTAGCTTATTTTATGTGTATTTTGTATATCTATTTATTTTAATACAAAATCAAATATTTTATGTTTTTTCGTATATATATTTTTATAAAAAATGCGTTATTTTATGGGTATTTTGCATCTTAATTTTCAAACAAATTTATATTATTTTATCATGAAAAGAATGTGTATTTGTATGAAAATAGATAATAGATAATAAATTTGTATAAAATATATATGCAAGATACACATTAAATAATGTAAATATGTATAAAAAAGTATATACAAAAAACAAATAGAATAATGTAACATCGTATCTAAATAAATACACCGAATATTAATAAAATAATGTAAATTTGTATGAAAATAAAGATGCAAAATTCCCATAAAATAGCGCATTTCTTATAAAAATATATATACCAAAATACACATAAAATATTTAAATTTGCATTGAAATAAATATACAAAATGCACATACAATAATGTAAATTTGTATTGAAAGAGATATGCAAAAATACATATAAAACAATGTAAATTTGTTTCAAAATATATATACGAATACAAATAAAAAAACGTAGATTTCTATAAAAAAATATATACAAAATACACATAAAATTAGGTAAATACGTATAAAAAAAATGTATACAAAATACACATAAAATAATGTAATTTCGAATTAAAATAAATGTAAATTTGAATGAAAATATATAAACAAATACACTTAAAATAACGTAAATTTGTATAAAATATATATGCAAGATACACATTAAATAATGTAAATGTGTATAAAAAAATATATACAAAAAAACAAATAGAATAATGTAAAATCGTATCAAAATAAATACACAGAATATCAATAAAATAATGTAAATTTATATGAAAATAAAGATGCAAAATTCCCAAAAATTATCGCATTTTTTATAAAAATATATATACCAAAATACACATAAAATATTTTAATTTGTATTGAAATAAATATACAAAATGCATATACAGTAAGGTAAATTTGTATTAAAAGAGATATTCAAAAATACATATAAAACAATGTAAATTTGTTTCAAAATATATATACGAATACACATAAAATAAAGTAGATTTCTATAGAAATATATATACAAAATACATATGAAATTATGTAAATACGTATAAAAATATATATACAAAATACATATCAAATAATATAAATTCGTGTCAAAATAAATCAACAAAATATCATGAAAAGAATGTGTATTTGTATGAAAATAGATAAGAGATAATAAATTTGTATAAAATATATATGCAAGATACACATTAAATAATGTAAATATGTATAAAAAAGTATATACAAAAAACAAATAGAATAATATAAAATCGTATCAAAATAAATACACCGAATATTAATAAAATAATGTAAATTTGTATGAAAATAAAGATGCAAAATTCCCATAAAATAGCGCATTTCTTATAAAAATATATATACCAAAATACACATAAAATATTTAAATTTGTATTGAAATAAATATACAAAATGCATATACAATAAGGTAAATTTGTATTGAAAGAGATATGCAAAAATACATATAAAACAATGTAAATTTGTTTCAAAATATATATACGCATACAAATAAAAAAACGTAGATTTCTATAAAAATATATATACAAAATACACATAAAAGTAAGTAAATACGTATAAAAAAATGTATACAAAATACACATAAAATAATGTAAATTCGATTTAAAATAAATAAACAAAATACCAATAAAAGAATGTGTATTTGGATAAATATAAAAATACAAAATACATATAGAAAATAAACATAAAATAAGGTAGATTTGTAATAAAATATATGTACAAAATACACATAAAATAATGTAAATTTATATGAAAATATATATATAAATACACATAAAATACCATGAATTTGTATAAAAATATATATTCAAAATAAATATTAAATAATGTAAAAGCGTATAAAAATATATATAAAAAGTACATATAAAATAATGTAAATTCGTATCAATATAAATCAACAAAACACCAATAAAATAATATATATTTGAATGAAAATAAATTTACAAAATACACATAACATAACTAAAATTTGTATTAAAATATATACAAAAATACATAGAAATAATTTGAGTTTGTATTAAAATAGATATACAAAATACACATAAAACTATGTAAATTTCTTTTGAAATGTATATACAAAATAGCCATAAAATATTGTAAATTTGTGTCAAAATATATAAACAAATACACATAAAATAACGTAAATTTGTATGAAAAATATATATACAAAATACACAATGTCAATTCGAATCAAAATGAATGAGCAGAATACCAATAAAACAATGTAAATTTGTATGAAAATAAAGATGCAAAATACCCAAAAAATAAAGCATATGTTTATAAAAATACAGATACAAAAATACACATCGAATAATTAAATTTGTATTAAAATTAATATACAAAATGCGTATATAATAAAGTAAATTTGTATAGAAAAAATATGCAACATGCACGTTTACTCATACAAATTTATATTATTTTATTGGTATTTTGTTTATTTATTTTGATACGAATTACATGATTATATGTGTATTTTGTACATATTTTTTTTTATACGTATTTACATTATTTAATGTGTATTTTGTTTATATATTTTCATACAAATTTACGTTATTATATGTGTATTTGTATAAATATTTTGATAAAAATTTACTTTATTTCATGTATTTTGTATATGTATTTCAATTCAAATTTAGCTTATTTTGTGTGTATTTTGTATATATTTTCATACAAATTTAATTACTTCTGTGTATTTTTGTATATAGTTTTATATAAATTTACGTCATTTTATGTGTATTTTGTATATTTATATTTATACAAATACACATTCTTTTATTGGTATTTTGTTTATTTATTTTGATACGAATTTACATTATTTTATGTTTATTTTGTATACATTTTTTTATACGTATTTACTTCATTTTATGAGTATTTTGTATATATATTTTTATAGAAATCTACGTTATTTTATGTGTATTCGTATATATATTTTGAAACAAATTTACATTGTTTTATATGTATTTTTCATATCTATTTCAATACAAATTTACCTTATTGTATGTGTTTTTTGTATATTTATTTTAATACAAATTTAATTTTTTGATGTGTATTTTGGTATATATATTTTTATAAATGAAAAAAAATGCGTTATTTTATGGGTATTTTGCTTCTTTATTTTCATACAAATTTACATTATTTTATTAATATTCGGTGTATTTATTTTGATACGATTTTGCATTATTCTACTTGTGTTTTGTACATATTTTTTTATACAAATTTACGTTATTTTAAGTGTATTTGTTTATGTATTTTCATTCAAATTTACAATATTTTATGTGTATTTTGTGTATGTATTTCAATACAAATTTACCTAATTTTATGTGTATTTTGTATATTTATTTTCATACAAATTTAAAATATTTTTGTGTATTTTTGTATATAGTTTGATACAAATGTAGGTTATTTTATGTGTATTTTGTATATCTATTTTCATACAAATACACATTCTTTTATTGATATTTTGTTTATTTATTTTGACGCGAATTTACATTATTTAATGTTTATTTTGTATATATATTTTTATACGTATTTACATCATTTCATGTGTATTTTGTATAGTTTTAAACAACTTTATATTATTTAATGTGTATTTTGTATATATATATTTATTCAAATACACATTCTTTTATTGGTATTTTGTTAATTTATTTTGATACTAATTTACATTATTTTATGTGTATTTTGTATACATTTTTTATACGTATTTACTTAATTTTATGTGTATTTTGTATATATATTTTTATAGAAATCTACCTTATTTCATATGTATTCGTATATATATTTTGAAACAAATTTACATTGTTTATATGTATTTTGTATATCTATTTTTGTGTATTCTGTATTTATTTTTGTTATACATAGAATAATGTAAAATCGTATCAAAATAAGTACACAGAATATCAATAAAATAATTTAAATTTGTATGAAAATAAAGATGCAAAATACCCATAAGATAAAGCATATTTTTTTAAAAAAATACATATACAAAAATACACATAGAATAATTAAATTTGTATTAAAATTAATATACAAAATGCACACATACAATAAGGTAAATTTGTATTGAAAAAAAACGCAAAATACAAATAAAACTGTGTAAATTTGTTTCAAAATATATATACGAATACACATGTAATAACGTAGATTTCTATAGAAATATATATACAAAATACACATGAAATTATGTAAATACGTATAAAAATATATATATATATATATATATATATATATATATATATATATATATATATATATATATATATATATATATATATATATATATATATATATATATATATATATATATATATATATATATATATATATATATATAATAAAGTAATGTAAAATTGTGTCAAAATAAATAAACAAAATATCATGAAAAGAATGTGTATTTGTATGAAAATAAATAATAGATAATAAATTTGTATGAAATGTATATGCAAGATATACATTAAAAAATGTAAATATGGATAAAAAAAAAATAAACCAACAACAAATAGAATAATGTAAAATCGTATCAAAATAAATACACCGAATATTAATAAAATAATGTAAATTTGTATGAAAATAAAGATGCAAAATTCCCATCAAATAGCGCATTTCTTATAAAAATATATATACCAAAATACACATAAAATATTTAAATTTGTATTGAAATAAATATACAAAATGCACATACAATAAGGTAAACTTCTATTGAAAGAGATATGCAAAAATACATATAAAACAATGTAAATTTGTTTCAAAATATATATACGAATACACATAAAATATCGTAGATTTCTATAAAAATATATACAAAATACACATAAAATTAGGTAAATACGTATAAAAAAATGTAAACAAAATACACATAAAATAATATAAACTCGAAAGAAAATAAATAAACAAAATACCAATAAAAGAATGTGTATTTGTTCTGTTTATTTTTGTATATAGTTTTCTACAAATTTACGATATTTTATGTGTATTTTGTATATTTATATTTATACAAATACACATTCTTTTACTGGTATTTTGTTTATTTATTTTGAATCGATTTTTATGTGTATTTTGTATTCATTTTTTTATACGTATTTACTTCATTTTATGTGTATTTTGTATATATTTTATAGAAATCAACGTTATTTTATGTGTATTCGTATATATATTCTGAAACAAATTTACATTGTTTTATATGTATTTTGCATATCTATTAGGTAAATTTGTATTCAATACAAATTTACCTAATTTTATGTGTATTTTGTATATTTTTTTTCATACAAATTTAAATTATTTTTGTGTATTTTTGTATATAGTTTTATACAAACTTAGGTTATTTTATGAGTATTTTGTATATCTATTTTCATACCAATACACATTCTTTTATTGATATTTTGTTTATTTATTTTGACGAGAATTAAAATTATTTAATGTGTATTTTGTATATATATTTTTATACGTATTTACATCATTTCATGTGTATTTTGTATATATATTTCTATAAAAATCTACGTTATATTATGTGTATTCGTATATAGATTTTTAAACAAATTTACACTTTTATTTGTATTTTGCATATTTTTTCAATACAAATTTACCTTATTGTATATGCATTTTGTATATTAATTTTAATACAAATTTAATTATTCCATGTGTATTTTTGTATATGTATTTTTATAAAAATATGCTTTATTTTATGGGTATTTTGCATCTTTATTTTCATACAAATTTACGTTATTTTATTGATATTCTGCTCATTCATTTTGATACGATTTGACATTATTCTATGTGTATTTTGTATATATTTTTCATACAAATTTACGTTATTTTATGTGTATTTGTTTATATATTTTGACACAAATTTACAATATTTTATGGGTATTTTGTATATATATTCCTAAAGAAATTTACCTAGTTTTATGTGTATTTTGAATATCTATTTTCATACAAACTCAAATTATTTATATGTATTTTTGTATATATTTCAATACAAATTTTAGTTAGGTTATGTGTATTTTGTAAATCTATTTTCATTCAAATATATATTATTTTATTGGTATTTTGTTGATTTATATTAATACGAATTTACATTAATTTATATGTACTTTTTATATATATTTTTATATGCATTTACATTATTTAATATTTATTTTGAATATATAATTTTATACAAATTCATGGTATTTTATGTGTATTTGTATATATATTTTCATATAAATTTACATTATTTTATGTGTATTTTGTTCATATATTTCATTACAAATTTACCTTATTTTATGTTTATTTTGTATGTGTATTTTGTACATTTATATTTATACACGTTTACTCATACAAATTTATATTATTTTATTGGTATTTTGTTTATTTGTCTTGATACGAATTACATGATTATATGTGTATTTTGTACACATTTTTTATATGTTTTTACATTATTTAATGTGTATTTTATTTATATATTTTATACAAATTTACGTTATTATATGTGTATTTGTATTGTAAATATTTTGATACAAATTTACTTTATTTCATGTATTTTGTATTAATATTTCAATTCAGATTTAGCTTATTTTGTGTGTATTTTGTATATATTTTCATACAAATTTAATTACTTCTGTGTATTTTTGTATATAGTTTTATATAAATTTACGTTATTTTATGTGTATTTTGTATATTTATATTTATACAAATACCCATTCTTTTATTGGTATTTTGTTTATTTATTTTGATACGAATTTACATTATTTTATGTGTATTTTGTATACATTTTTTATACGTATTTACTTCATTTTATGTGTATTGTGTATATATATTTTTATAGAAATCTACGTTATTTTATGTGTATTCGTATACATATTTTGAAACAAATTTACATTGCTTTATATGTATTTTGCATATCTATTTCAATACAAATTTACCTTATTGTACATATAAAACAATGTAAATTTGTTTCAAAATATTTTTAAGAATACACATAAAATAACGTTTATTTATATAAAAAATATATATTCAAAATACACATAAAATTAAGTAAATACGTATAAAAAAATGTAAACAAAATACACATAAAATAATGTAAATTCGAAACAAAATAAATAAACAAAATACCAATAAAAGAATGTGTGTTTGTATAAATATAAATGTACAAAATACACATACAAAATAAACATAAAATAAGGTAAATTTGTAATGAAATATATGTACAAAATACACATAAAATAATGTAAATTTATATGAAAATATATATACAAATACACATAAAATACCATGAATTTGTATAAAATTATATATTCAAAATAAATATTAAATAATGTAAATGCGTATAAAAATAAATATAAAATGTACATATAAAATAATGTAAATTCGTATCAATATAAATCAACAAAATACCAATAAAATAATATATATTTGAATGAAAATAGATTTACAAAATACACATAACCTAACTAAAATCTGTATTGAAATATATACAAAAATACATATAAATAATTTGAGTTTGTATGAAAATAGATATTCAAAATACATAATTATAAAACTATGTAAATTTCTTTTGAAATATATATACAAAATACCCATAAAATATTGTAAATTTTTGTCAAAATATATAAACAAATACACATAAAATAACGTAAATTTGTATGAAAAATATATACAAAATACACATAGAATAATGTCAAATCGTATCAAAATGAATGAGCAGAATATCAATAAAATAACGTAAATCTGTATGAAAATAAAGATGCAAAATACCCATAAAATAAAGCATATATTTATAAAAATACATATAGAAAAATACACATAGAATAATTAAATTTGTATTAAAATTAATATACAAAATGCATATACAATAAATTTAAATTTGATTATATTAAATGAAATAAATATACAAAATAAACATAAAATAAGTTAAATTTGTAATAAAATATATGTAAGAATACACATAAAATAATATAAATTTGTATGAAAATATATATACAAATACACATAAAATAACATGAATTTGTATAAAATTTGTTTCAAAATATATACGAATACACACAATAAAATAACGTAAATTTTTTATGAAAATGTATATATAAAATACACATAAAATAATTTAAATACGTAGAAAAATATATATACAAAATACACATAAAATAATGTAAATTCATAAAAATTAAATACACAAAATTCCAATAAAAGAATGTATATGTGTAGGAAAATATATATACAAAAAACAAATAAAATAACTAAAATTTGTATAAAAATATATACAAAAATACACAAAAATAATTTAAATTTGTTTGAAAATAGATATGCAAAATACACATAAAGTTAGGCAAATTTGTATTGAAATACATATACAAAACTCACATAAAATAATGTAAATTTGTATGAAAATATATAAACAAATACATATAAAATAACGTAAATTTGGATAAAATATATATACAAAATATACATTAAATATTTTAAATATGTATAAAAATATATTATATTATATATATTTTTATTGATATTTGCGTTATTTATGTGTATTTTGTATATGTTTTCTCATAGAAATTTACATTATTTTATTGGTATTTTGTCTATTTATTTTGATATGAATTACATGATTATTTGTGTATTTTGTACATTTTTTTTATACGTATTTACATTATTTAATGTGTATTTTGTTTATATATTTTATACAAATTTACGTTATTATATGTGTATTTGTATAAGTATTTAGATACAAATTTACATTATTTTATGTATTTTGTATATATATTTCAATTCAAATTTAGCTTATTTTATGTGTATTTTGTATATCTATTTATTTTAATACAAAATCAAATATTTTATGTTTTTTCGTATATATATTTTTATAAAAAATGCGTTATTTTACGGGTATTTTGCATCTTAATTTTCATACAAATTTACATTATTTTATTAATATTTTCTGTATTTATTTTGATACGATTTTACATTCTTTTATTTGTGTTTTGTATATATATTTTTATACATATTTACATTATTTAATGTGTTTTTTGTATATATATTTGATACAAATTTATGTTATTTTAAGTATATATGTTTATATATTTTCATTCAAATTTACAATATTTTATGTGTATTTTGTATATGTATATCAATACAAATTTACCTAATTTTATATATTTTTTGTATATTTATTTTCATACAAGTTTAAATTATTTTTGTGTATTTTTGTATATAGTTTTATACAAATTTAGGTTATTTTATGTGTATTTTGTATATCTATTTTCATACAAATACACATTCTTTTCATGATATTTTGTTTATTTATTTTGACACGAATTAACATTATTTAATGTGTATTTTGTATATATATTTTTATACGTATTTACATTATTTCAAGTGTATTTTGTATATATATTTCTATAGAAATCTGCGTTATTTTATGTGTATTCGTATATATATTTTGAAACAAATTTACATTGTTTTATGTGTATTTTGCATATTTTTTTAATACAAATTTACCTTATTGTATGTGCATTTTGTATATTAATTTTAATACAAATTTGATTAATCTATGTGTATTTTGGTATATGTGTTTTTATAAAAATATGCTTTATTTTATGGGTATTTTGCATCTTTATTTTCATACAAATTTACATTATTTTATTGATATTCTGTGTATTTATTTTGATATGATTTTACATTATTCTATGTGTATTTTGTATATTTATTTTATATAAAATGTATTTGTTTTCATTTCATACAAATCTACATTATTTTATGTGTTTTTTGTACATGTATTTAAATACAAATTTAACTAGTTTTTTTTTTTTTTTTTTTTTTTTTTTTACATTATTGCCTATTGCGCCGGTAGGCATCTTCCCGGTGGGGCCTGATGGTCGGCCCAAGGCTTCTTCCAGGTGGGGCCTGATGGTCGGCCCAGCCCGTTCTGGCGCACGCGAGTGTTTATAGTGGCGCCATCTTGCATTGGCTCATGCTGCCCCCCGGAACTCGTTCTTGACTCGCTTTGACGGCTTCCTCTAGAGTCCGGGTTGATGGGTGGTCTTCAGGACAGCATGTGGGTAGTTTTAAGCCACTCGGCGGTGACTGAAAAATCCGAGTGGTAGCGTGAGGATTCGAACCCGCGTCGTCCATCACGCGGCGAATGTGGGTCCAGTACGCTATCACTTCGGCCACCGCCTATATGTGTATTTTGTATATCTTTTTTGTATCTATATTTTCATAGAAATTTACTCTATTTTATGAGTATTCGTATATATATTTTGATACAAATTTACATTATTAATGTGTATTTTGCATATCTATTTCAATACAAATTTACTTTATTGTACGTGCATTTTGTATATTTATTTTAATACAAATTTAATTATTTTATATGTATTTTTGTATATATATTTTTATGCAAATATGCGTTATTATATGCATATTTAGCATCTTTATTTTCATACAAATTTACATTATTTTATTGATATTCTCTTTATTTATTTTGATACGATTTAACATTATTCTATGTATATATATATATATATATATATATATATATATATATATATATATATATATATATATATATATATATATATATATATATATATATATATATATATATATATATATATATATATATATATATATATATATATATATATATATATATATATATATATATATATATATATATATATATATATATATATATATATATATATATATATTTACATTATTTAATGTTCATTTTGTATATATATTTTATCCAAATTTACATTATTTTATGTGTATTTGTTTATATATTTTCATACATATTTACATTATTTTATGTGTTTTTTGTATATATATTTTTTACGTATTCAAATTACATTATGTGTATTTTGTATATACATTTTCATAAAAAAAAACTACGTTATATTATTGTGTATATAAGTATATATTTTGATACAAATTTTATACAAATTCATGTTATTTAATGTGTATTTGTATATATATTTTCATACAAATTTATATTATTTTATGTGTATTTTTTCATATATTTCATTACAAATTTACCTTATTTTATGTTTATTTTGTATATTTATTTCATTCAATTTTAAATTATTTTATGTGTATATTTGTATTTGTATTTAGGTTATTTTATGTGTATTTTGTATATATATGTTCATCCAAAATTACATTATTTTATTGGTATTTCTTAATTTAATTCGATACGAATTTAGATTATTTCATAGGTATTTTGTATACATATTTTTATACTCATTTACATTATCTAATGTGTGTTTTGTATATATATATATTTATGCAAATTTATCTAATGTTCATTTTTGTACATATATTTTTATAGAAATTTGCGTTATTTTATGTATATAGTTTTATATAAATTTACGTTATTTTATGTGCATTTTGTATATTTATATTTATACAAATACACATTCTTTAATTGGTATATTGTTTATTTACATTTATACGAATTTACATTATTTTATGTGTATTTTGTATACATTTTTTTATACGTATTTACTTAATTTTATGTGTATATTGTATATGTATTTTTATAGAAATCTACGTTATTTTATGTGTATTCGTATATATATTTTGAAACAAATTTACATTATTTTATATGTATTTTGCATATCTATTTCAATACAAATTTACTTTATTGTATGTGCATTTTGTATATTTATTTTAATACAAGTTCAAATATTTTATGTGTATTTTGGTATCAATAATTTTATAAAAATTTTTTATAGGTATTTTGCATCTTAATTTTCATTTTATATGTACTTTGTATATATATTTTTATACGCTCTTACATTATTTAATATTTATTTTGAATATATATTTTTATACAAATTCATGGTATTTTATGTGTATTTGTATATATATTTTCATATAAATTTACATTATTGTGTGTGTATTTTGTACATATATTTTATTACAAATCTACCTTATTTTATGTTTATTTTGTATGTGTATTTTGTATATTTATATTTATCCAAATACACATTCTTTTATTGGTATTTTGTTTATTTATTTTAATTCGAATTTACATTATTTTATGTGTATTTTGTATACATTTTTTTATACGTATTTACTTAATTTTATATGTATTTTGTATATATATTTTTAAAGAAATCTACCTTTTTTTATTTATATTCGTATATATATTTTGAAACAAATTTACATTGTTTTATATGTATTTTTGCATATCTCTTTCAATACAAATTTACCTTATTGTATGTGCATTTTATATTTATTTCAATACAAATTTAAAACTTTTATGTGTATTTTGGTATATATATTTTTTATAAGAAATGCGCTATTTTATGGGAATTTTGCATCTTTATTTTCATACAAATTTACATTATTTTATTAATATTCCGTGTATTTATTTTGATACGATTTTACATTATTCTATTTGTTTTTTGTATATACTTTTTTATACATATATACATTATTTAATGTGTATCTTGCATATATATTTTATACAAATTTATTATCTATTATCTATTTTCATACAAATACACATTCTTTTCATGATATTTTGTTTATTTATTTTGACACGAATTTACATTATTTGATATGTATTTTGTATATATATTTTTATACGTATTTACATAATTTCATATGTATTTTGTATATATATTTAATAGATATTCAAAATACACATAAAATAACCTAAATTTGTATCAAACTATTTACAAAAATACAAAAAAATATTTTAAATTTGTATGAAAATAAATATACAAAATACACATAAAATTAGGTAAATTTGTATTGAAATACATTCACAAAATACACATAAAATAATGTAAATTTGAATAAAAATACATAAACAAATACACTTAAAATAACGTAAATTTGTATAAAAAAATATGTACAAAACACAAATAGAATAATGTAAAATCGTATCAAAATAAATACACAGAATATTAATAAAATAATGTAAATTTGTATGAAAATAAAGAGGCAAAATACCCATAAAATAACGCATTTTTTTTATTTATAAAAATATATATACCAAAATACACATCAAAAAATTAAATTTGTATTAAAATAAATATACAAAAAACACATACAATAAGGTAAATTTGTACTGAAATAGATATGCAAAATACATATAAAACAATGTAAATTTGTTTCAAAATATATATACGAATACACATAAAATAACGTAGATTTCTATAAAAAATATATATATACAAAATACACATAAAATTAAGTAAATACGTAAAAAAAATGTATACAAAATACACATATAATAATGTAAACTCGTATCAAAATAAATAAACAAAATACCAATAAAAGAATGTGTATTTGTATAAATATAAATATACAAAATACACATAAAATAACGTAAATTTATATAAAACTATATACAAAAATACACAGAAGTAATTAAATTTGTATGAAAATATATACAAAATACACACAAAATAAGCTAAATTTGAATTGAAATATATATACAAAATACATGAAATAAAGTAAACTTGTATCAAAATAATTATACAAATACACATATAATAACGTAAATTTGTATGAAAATATATAAACAAAATACACATTAAATAATGTAAATACGTATAAAAAAATATGTACAAAATACACATATAATCATGTAATTCGTATCAAAATAAATAAACAAAATACCAATAAAATAATATGAACTTGTATGAGTATACGTGTATGTTGCATATTTTTTCAATACAAATTTACTTTATTATATACGCATTTTGTATATTAATTTTAATACAAATTTAATTATTCGATGTGTATTCTTGTATCTGTATTTTTATACACATATGCTTTATTTTTTGGGTATTTTGCATCTGTATTTTCATACAAATTTATATTATTTTAGTGATATTCTGCTCATTCATTTTGATACGAATTGACATTATTCTATGTGTATTTTGTATATATTTTTCATACAAATTTACGTTATTTTATGTTTATTTGTTTATATATTTTGACACAAATTTACAATATTTTATGGCTATTTTGTATATACATTTCAAAAGAAATTTACCTTGTTTTATGTGTATTTTGTATATCTATTTTCATACAAACTCAAATTATTTCTATGTATTTTTGTAATATTTTAATACAAATTTTAGTTATGTTATGTGTATTTTGTAAATTTATTTTCATTCAAATATATATTATTTTATTGGTGTTTTGTTGATTTATATTGATACGAATTTACATTATTTTATATGTACTTTGTATATATATTTTTATACGCTTTTACATTATTTAATATTTATTTTGAATATATATTTTTATACAAATTCATGGTATTTTATGTGTATTTGTATATATATTTTCATATAAATTTACATTATTTTATGTGTATTTTGTACATATAATTTATTACAAATCTACCATATTTTATGTTTATTTTGTATGTGTATTTTGTATATTTATATTTATTCAAATACACATTCTTTTATTGGTATTTTGTTTATTTATTTTAATTCGAATTTACATTATTTTATGTGTATTTTGTATACATTTTTTTAAACGTATTTACTTAATTTTATGTGTATTTTGTATATGTATTTTTATAGAAATCTACGTTTTTTTATTTGTATTCGTATATATATTTTGAAACAAATTTACATTGTTTTATATGTATTTTTGCATATCTCTTTCAATACAAATTTACCTTATTGTATGTGCATTTTGTATATTTATTTCAATGCAAATTTAAATATTTTATGTGTATTTTGGTATATATATTTTTATAAGAAATACGCTATTTTATAGGAATTTTGAATCTTTATTTTCATACAAATTTACATTATTTTATTAATATTCGGTGTATTTATTTTGATACGATGTTACATTATTCTATTTGTTTTTTGTATATACTTTTTTATACATATTTACATTATTTAATGTGTATCTTGCATATATATTTTATACAAATTTATTATCTATTATCTATTTTCATACAAATACACATTCTTTTCATAATATTTTGTTTATTTATTTTGACACGAATTTACATTATTTGATATGTATTTTGTATATATATTTTTATACGTATTTACATAATTTCATATGTATTTTGTATATATATTTCTATAGAAATCTACTTTATTTTATGTATTCGTATATATATTTTGAAACAAATTTACATTGTTTTATATGTATTTTTGAATATCTCTTTCAATACAAATTTACCTTACTGTATATGCATTTTGTATATTTATTTCAATACAAATTTAAATATTTTATGTGTATTTTGGTAAATATATTTTTATAAAAAATGCGATAATTTTTGGGAATTTTGCATCTTTATTTTCATACAAATTTACATTATTTTATTGATATTCTGTGTATTTATTTTGATACGATTTTACATTATTCTATTTGTTTTTTGTATATATTTTTTTATACACATTTACATTATTTAATGTGTATCTTGCATATATATTTAATACAAATTTATGTTATTTTAAGTGTATTTGTTTATATATTTTCATTCAAATTTACATTATTTGATGTGTATTTTATATATGTATTTCAATACAAATTTACCTAATTTTATTTGTATTTTGTATATTTCTTATTTTTGGGAATTTTGCATCTTTATTTTCATACAAATTTACATTATTTTACTGATATTCTGTGTATTTATTTTGATACGATTTTACATTATTCTATTTGTTTTTTGTATATATTTTTTTTTTACACATTTACATTTTTTAATGTGTATCTTGCATATATATTTAATACAAATTTATGTTATTTTAAGTGTATTTGTTTATATATTTTCATTCAAATTTACATTATTTGATGTGTATTTTATATATGTATTTCAATACAAATTTACCTAATTTTATGTGTATTTTGTATATTTCTTTTCAAACAAATTTAAATTATTTTTGTGTATTTTTGTATATAGTTTTATACAAATTTAGGTTATTTTATGTACGGATTTACATTATTTAGTGTGTGTTTTGTGTATATATAATTATATGCAAATTTACTTTATTTTATGTGCATTTTTGTACATATATTTTTATAGAAATTTGCGTTATTTGTATATGTTTTCTCATACAAATTTACATTATTTTATTGCTATTTTGTTTATTTATTTTGATACGAATTACATGATTATATGTGTATTTTGTACATATTTTTTTACGTATTTACATTACTTAATGTGTATTTTGTTTATATATTTTTAAACAAATTACGTTATTATATGTATTTGTATAAATATTTTGATACAGATTTACATTATTTTATGTATTTTGTATGTACATCTCAATTCAAATTTAGCTTATTTTAGCTGTATTTTGTATATATATTTTCATACAAATTTAATTACTTCTGTGTATTTTTGTATATAGTTTTATACAAATTTACGATATTTTTTGTGTATTTTGTATATTTATAATTATACAAATACACATTCTTTTACTGGTATTTTGTTTATTTATTTAGATACGATTTTTATGTGTATTTTGTATTCATTTTTTTATACGTATTTACTTCATTTTATGTTTATTTTGTATATATTTTTATAGAAATCTACGTTATTTTATGTGTATTCGTATATATATTTTGTAACAAATTTACATTGTTTTATATGTATTTTTGAATATCTCTTTGAATACAAATTTACCTTACCATATATACCAAAATACACATAAAAAAATTAAATTTGTATTAAAATAAATATATAAAAAACACATACAATAAGGTAAATTTGTATTGAAATGGATTTGCAAAATACATATAGAACAATGGAAATTTGTTTCAAAATATATATACGAATACATATAAAATAACGTAGATTTCTATAAAAATATATATACAAAATACACATAAAATGAAGTAAATACGTATAAAAAAATGTATACAAAATACACATAAAATAATGTAAATTCGAATCAAAATAAATATACAAAATACCAATAAAAGAATGTGTATTTGTATAAATATAAATATACAAAATACACATAAAATAACGTAAATTTATATAAAACTGTATACAAAAATACACAGAAGTATTTTAATTTGTATGAAAATAGATATACAAAATAAGGTAAATTCGTTTCAAATTCAATAAACAAAATTCAGATAAAAGAACGTATATATGTAGAAAAAATAAATATACAAAATACACATAAAATAACGAAAATTTGTATGAAAATATATAAAAAAATAAACAAAAATAATTTCAATTTGTATGAAAATAAATATACAAAACACATATGTATTTTGTATATCTATTTTCACACAAATTTAATTACTTTTGTGGGTTTTTGCATATAGGTTTATATAAATTTACGTTATTTTATTTGTATTTTGTATATTTATATTTATACTATACATATTCTTTTATTAGTATTTTGTTTATTTATTTTGATACGAGTTTACATTATTTTATGTGTATTTTGTATACCTTTTTTTATACGTATTTACTTCATTTGATGTGTATTTTGTATATTTATTTTCATAGAAATCTACGTTATTTTATGTGTATTCGTATATATATTTTGAAAAAAATTTACATGGTTTTATATGTATTTTGCATATCTATTTCAATACAAATTTACCTTATTGTATGTCCATTTTGTATATTTATTTTAATACAAATTTAAATATTTTATGTGTGTCTTGGTATATATTTTTATAAAAAATGCGTTATTTTATGGGTATTTTGCATCTTAATTTTCATACAAATTTACATTATTTTATTAAAATTCTGTGTATTTATTTTGATACGATTTTATATTATTCTATTTGTGTTTTGTATATATTTTTTTATACATATTTACATTATTTAATGTGTATTTTTTATATATTTTTTATACAAATTTACGTTATTTTAAGTGCATTTGTTTTTATATTTTCATTCAAATTTACATTATTTTATGTGTATTTTGTAAATGTATTTCAATACAAATTTACCTAATTTTATGTGTATTTTGTATATTTATTTTCATACAAATTAAAATTATTTATGTGAAATTTTGTATATAGTTTTATACAATTATAGGTGATTTTATGTGTATATTGTATAAATATTTTCATACAAATACACATTCTATTATAGATATTTTGTTTATTTATTTTGACGAATTTTCATTATTTAATGTATTTTATATATATATATATATATATATATATATATATATATATATATATATATATATATATATATATATATATATATATATATATATATATATATATATATATATATATATATATATATTTTTTTTATACGTGTTTACATCATTTGATGTGTATTTTGTATATATATTTCTATAGAAATCTACGTTGATTTATGAGTATTCGTATATAGATTTTGAAATAAATTTACACTGTTTTATGTGTATTTTGCATATTTTTTCAATACAAATTTACCTTATTGTATATGCATTCTGTATATTAATTTTAATACAAATTTAATTATGCTATGTGTATTTTTGTATATGTATTTTTATAAAAATATGCTTTATTTTATGGGTATTTTGTATTTTTATTTTCATACAAATTTACATTATTTTATTTATATTGTTTTTTTTTTAAACAATTTTACATTATTCTATGTGTATTTTGTATATCTATTTTTATACGTATTTACTTAATTTTATGTGTATTTTGTATATATATTTATATAGAAATCTACGTTATTTTATGTGTATTCGTATTTTGAAACAAATTTACATTGTTTTATATGTATTTTTGCATATCTCTTTCAATACAAGTTTACCTTATTGTATGTGCATTTTGTATATTTATTTCAATACAAATTTAAATATTTTATGTGTATTTTGCTATATATATTTTTATAAGAAATGCGCTATTTGATAGGAATTTTACATCTTTATTTTCATACAAATTTACATTATTTTATTAATATTCAGTGTATTTATTTTGATACGATTTCACATTATTCTATTTGTTTTTTGTATATATTTTTTATACATATTTACATTATTTAATGTGTATCTTGCATATATATTTCATACAAATTTATTATCTATTATTTATTTTCATACAAATATACATTCTTTTCATGATATTTTGTTTATTTATTTTGACACGAATTTACCAAGATATGTATTTTGTATATATATTTTTATACGTATTTACATAATTTCATGTGTATTTTGTATATATATTTCTAAAGAAATCTACGTTATTTTATGTGTATTCGTATATATATTTTGAAACAAATTTACTTTGTTTGATATGTATTTTTGAATATCTCTTTCAATACATATTTACCTTACTGTATATGCATTTTGTATATTTATTTCAATAAAAATTTAAATATTTTATGTGTATTTTGTTATATATATTTTTATAAAAAATGCGCTATTTTATGGGAATTTTGCATCTTTCTTTTCATACAAATTTACATTATTTTATTGATATTCTGTGTATTTATATTGATAGGATTTTACATTATTCTATTTCTTTTTTGTATATATTTTTTATACACATTTACATTATTTAATGTGTATCTTGCATATATATTTTATACAAATTTACGTTATTTTAAGTGTATTTGTTTATATATTTTCATTCAAATTTACATTATTTTATGTGTATTTTGTATATGTATTTCAATACAAATTTACCTAATTTTATGTGTATTTTGTATATTTCTTTTCATACAAATTTTAAATATTTTTGTGTATTTTTGTATATAGTTTTATACAAATTTAGGTTATTTTATGTACGCATTTACATTATTTAATGTGTGTTTTGTATATGTATTTTTATTCAAATTTACTTTATTTTATGTGCATTTTTGTACATATATTTTTTTAGAAATTTGCGTTATTTAATGTGTATTTGTATATGTTTTCTCATACAAATTTACATTATTTTATTGCTATTTTGTTTATTTATTTTGATACGAATGAAAATAGATATACAAAATATACATAAAATAATGTAAATTTGTATCAAAATATTTTAACTGATGCGCATAAAATAACGTAAATTTGATTTAAAATATACAAAATACACATTAAATAATGTAAATATGTATAAAAAAATATATACAAAAAACAGATAGAATAATGTAAAATCGTATCAAAATAAATGCACAGAATATTAATAAAACAATGTAAATTTGTATCAAAATAAAGATGCAAAATACCCATTAAATAACGCATTTTTTATAAAAATATGTATACCAAAATACACATGAAATAATGAATTTGTATTAAAATAAATATACAAAATACACATACAATAAGGTAAATCTGTATTGAAATAGATATGCAAAATACATATAAAACCATGTAAATTTGTTTCAAAATATATATACGAATACACATAAAATAACGTAGATTTGTATAAAAATATATATACAAAATACATATAAAATGAAGTAAACACGTATAAGAAAATGTATACAAAATACACATAAAATAATGTAAATTCGTATCAAAATAAATAAACAAAATACCAATAAAAGAATGTGTTTTTCTATAAATATAAATATACAAAATACACATAAAATAACGTAAATTTGTATAAAACTATATACAAAAATACACAGAAGTAATTAAATTCGTATGAAAATAGATATACAAAATACAGATAAAATAAGCTAAATTTGAATTGAAATGTATATACAAAATACATAAAATAATGTAAATTTGTATCAAAATATTTATAAAAATACATATAATAACGTAAATTTGTTTAAAAATATATAAACAAAATACAGATTAAGTAATGTAAATACGTATAAAAAATATGTACAAAATACACATATAATCATGTAATTCGTATCAAACTAAATAAACAAAATATCAATAAAATAATGTAAATTTGTATGAGAAAACATATACAAATACATATAAATTAACTCTAATTTCTATAAAAATATATGTCCAAAAATGAACGTAAAATAAAGTAACTTTGGATGAAAATATATATACAAAACACACATTAAATAATGTAAATGCGTACATAAAATAACCTAAATTTTTATAAAACTATATACAAAAATACACAAAAATAATTTAAATTTTTATGAAAAGAAATATACAAAATACACATAAAATTATGTTAATTTGTATTGAAATACATATACAAAATACACAAAATAATGTAAATTTGAAAGAAAATATATAAACAAATACACATTTAATAACGTAAATTTGTATGAAATATATATTCAAAATACACATTAAATAATGTAAATATATATAAAAAAATATATACAAAACACAAATAGAATAATGTAAAATCGTATCAAAATATATACACAGAATATTAATAAAATAATGTAAATTTGTAGGAAAATTAAGATGCAAAATACCTATAAAATAACGCATTTTTTATAAAATTATTGATACCAAAATACACATAAAATATTTGAATTTGTATTAAAATAAATATACAAAATGCACATACAATAAGGTAAATTTGTATTGAAATAGATATGCAAAATACATATAAAATAATGTAAATTTGTTTCAAAATATATATACGAATACACATAAAATAACATAGATTTCTATAAAAATACATATACAAAATACACATAATATTAAGTAAATACGAATAAAAAAATGTATACAAAATACACATAAAATAATGTAAATTCGTATAAATGTAAATAAACAATATACCAATAAAAGAATGTGTATTTGTATAAATATAAATATACAAAATGCACATAAAATAACGTAAATTTATATAAAACTATATACATAAAATAACGCAAATTTCTATAAAAATATATGTACAAAAATGAACTTAAAATAAATTTGCATAAAAATATATATACAAAACACACTTTAGATAATGTAAATGAGTATAAAAATATGTATACAAAATACCTATGAAATAATCTAAATTCGTATCGAATTAAATAAAAAAAATACCAATAAAATAATGTAATTTTGGATGAAAATATATATACAAAATACATATAAAATAACCTAAATACAAATACAAATATACACATAAAATAATTTAAAATTGAATGAAATAAATATACAAAATAACCATAAAATATGGTAACCTAAAGATAACCTAAGATAACCTAAATACAAATACAAAAATACACATTAAATAATTTAAAATTGAATGAAATAAATATACAAAATAAACATAAAATATGGTAAATTTGTAATAAAATATATGTAAGAATACACATAAAAAATATAAATTTGTATGAAAATATATATGCAAATACACATAAAATAACATGAATTTGTATAAAATTTGTTTCAAAATATATACGAGTACACACAATAAAATAACGTAAATTTTTATGAAAATGTATATATAAAATACACATAAAATAATTTAAATACGTAGAAAAATATATATACAAAATACACATAAAATAATGTAAATTCGTAAAAAATTAAATACACAAAATTCCAATAAAAAAATGTATATTTGTAGGAAAATATATATACAAAAAACAAATAAAATAACTAAAATTTGTATAAAAATATATACAAAAATACACAAAAATAATATAAATTTGTTTGAAAATAGATATGCAAAATACACATAAAGTTAGGCAAATTTGTATTGAAATACATATACAAAACTCACATAAAATAATGTAAATTTGTATGAAAATATATAAAGAAATACATATAAAATAACGTAAATTTGGATAAAATATATATACAAAATATACATTAAATATTTTAAATATGTATAAAAATATATTATATTATATATATTTTTATTGATATTTGCGTTATTTATGTGTATTTTGTATATATTTTCTCATAGAAATTTACATTATTTTATTGGTATTTTGTCTATTTATTTTGATATGAATTACATGATTATTTGTGTATTTTGTACATTTTTTTATACGTATTAACATTGTTTAATGTGTATTTTGTTTATATATTTTTATACAAATTTACGTTATTATATGTGTATTTGTATAAATGTATAAGTATTTTAATACAAATTTACATTATTTTATGTATTTTTCATATATATTTCAACTCAAATTTAGCTTATTTTATGTGTATTTTGTATATCTATTTATTTTAATACAAAATCAAATATTTCATGTTTTTTCGTATATATATTTTCATAAAAAATGCGTTATTTTATGGGTATTTTGCATCTTAATTTTCATACAAATTTACATTATTTTATTAATATTTTCTGTATTTATTTTGATACGATTTTACATTATTTTATTTGTGTTTTGTATATATTTTTTTTATACATATTTACATTATTTAATGTGTTTTTTGTATATATATTTGATACATATTTACGTTATTTTAAGTTATTTTATGTGTATTTGTTTATATATTTTGACACAAATTTACAATATTTTATGGGTATTTTTTATATATATTTCAAAAGAAATTTACCTAGTTTTATGTGTATTTTGAATATCTATTTTCATACAAACTCAAATTATTTTTATGTATTTTTGTATATATTTCAATACAAATTTTAGTTATGTTATGTGTATTTTTTAAATCTATTTTCATTCAAATATATATTATTTTATTGGTATTTTGTTGATTTATATTGATACGAATTTACATTATTTTATATGTACTTTGTATATATATTTTTATACGCATTTACATTATTTAATATTTATTTTGAATATATAATTTTATACAAATTCATGGTATTTTATGTGTATTTGTATATATATTTTCATATAAATTTACATTATTTTATGTGTATTTTGTACATATATTTCATTACAAATTTACCTTATTTTATGTTTATTTTGTATGTGTATTTTGTACATTTATATTTATACAAAATATATACAAAAAAGAAATAGAATAATGTAAAATCCTATCAATATAAATACACAGAATATCAATAAAATAATGTAAATTTGTATGAAAAAAAAGATGCAAAATTCCCATAAAATAGCGCATTTTTTTATAATAATATATATACCAAAATACACATAAAATATTTAAATTTGTATTGAAATAAATATACAAAATGCATATACAGTAAGGTAAATATGTATTGAAAGAGATATTCAAAAATACATATAAAACAAAGTAAATTTATTTCAAAATATATATGAATACATAAAATAACGTAGATTTCTATAGAAATATATACAAAATACACATGAAATTATGTAAATACGTATAAAAATATATATATACAAAATACATATCTAGGTAAATTCGTGTCAAAATAAATAAACAAAATATCATGAAAAGAATGTGTATTTGTATGAAAATAAATAATAGATAATAAATTTGAATGAAATATATATGCAAGATACATTTTAAATAATGTAAATATGTATAAAAAAAATATATACAAAAAACAAATAGAATAATGTGAAATCGTATCAAAATAAATACACCGAATATTAATAAAATAATGTAAATTTGTATGAAAATAAAGATGCAAAATTCACATCAAATAGCGCATTTCTTATAAAAATATATATACCAAAATACACATAAAATATTTAAATTTGTATTGAAATAAATATACAAAATGCACATACAATAAGGTAAATTTGTATTGAAAGAGATATGCAAAAATACATATAAAACAATGTAAATTTGTTTCAAAATATATATACGAATACACATAAAATAACGTAGATTTCTATAAAAATATATATACAAAATACACATACAATTAAGTAAATACGTATAAAAATAGATATACAAAATACACATAGAATAATGTAAAATTGTTTAAAAAAAATAAACAGAATATAAATAAAATAATGTAAATTTGTATGAAAATAAAAATGCAAAATACCCATAAAATAAAGCATATTTTTATAAAAATACATATACAAAAATACACATAGCATAATTAAATTTTTATTAAAATAAATATACAAAATGCATATACAATAAGGTAAATTTGTATTGAGAAAATATGCAAAATACACATAAAACAGTGTAAATTTATTTCAAAATCTATATACGAATACTCATAAATCAACGTAGTGTATTTGTTTTCATTTCATACAAATTTTCATTATTTTATGTGTATTTTGTACATGTACAAATTTGTACAAATTTAACTAATTATATGTGTATTTTGTATATCAATTTTCATAAAAATTGAAATTATTTTTTTTTTGTATATATTTTTATACAAATTTTCGTTATTTTATGTGTATTTTGTATATTTATTTTCCTACAAATATACGTTCTTTTATCGGAATTTTGTTTGTTTATTTTGATACGAATTTACATTATTTTAGGTGTATTTGGTATATATATTTTTATACTATTTACATCATTTTATATGTATTTTGTATGTATATTTTCATAGAAATTTGCTCTATTTTATGTATTCGTATATATATTTTGATACAAATTTACATTATTGATGTGTATTTTGCATATGTATTTCAATACAAATTTACTTTATTGTATATGCATTTTGTATATTTATTTCAATACAAATTTAATTATTTCATGTGTATTTTTGTATATATATTTTTATGCATATATGCGTTATTATATGGGTATTTTGCATCTTTATTTTCATTCAAATTTAAATTATTTTATTGATATTCTGTTTATTTATTTTGATACGATTAAACATTATTCTATGTGTATTTTGTATATATATTTTTATACATATTTACATTATTTAATGTATATTTTGTATATATATTTTAACCAAATTTACGTTATTTTATGTGTATTTGTTTATATATTTTCATTCAAATTTACATTATTTTATGTGTATTTTGTATATGTATTTCAATACAAATTTGCCTAACTTTATGTGTATTTTGCATATATATTTTCAAACAAATTTAAATTATTTTTGTGTATTTTTGTATTTATTTTTATACAAATTTTAGTTATTTTATTTGTATTTTGTATATATATTTTCCTACAAATATACAATCTTTTATTATAATTTTGTTTATTTATTTTGATACGAGTTTACATTATTTTATGTGTATTTTGTATATATATTTTTCTACGTATTTACATTATTTTATGTGTATTTTGTATATATATTTTAATAAAAATTTGCATTATTTTATTGTGTGTATTCCTATTTATTTTGATACAAATTTCATACAAATTCATGTTATTTTATGTGTATTTGTATATATATTTTCATACAAATTTATATTATTTTACGTGTATTTTTACATATTTTTCATAACAAATTTACCTTATTTTATGATTATTTTGTATATTTATTTCATTCAATTTTAAATTATTTTATGTGTATATTTGTATTTGTATTTACGTAATTTTATGTGTATTTTCTATATATATCTTCATCCAAAATTACATTATTTTATTGGTATTTTCTTTATTTAACTCGATACGAATTTAAATTTTTTCAAAGGTATTTTGTATACATATGTTTATACTCATTTACATTATGTAATGTGTGTTTTGTATATATATTTTTAATGCAAATTTATTTTATGTGCATTTTTGTACATATATTTTTATAGAAATTTATTTATTTTATGTGTATTTTGTATATGTTTTCTCATAAAAATTTACATTATTTTATTAGTAATTTGTTTATTTATTTTGATACGAATTACATGATTATATGTGTATTTTGTATATATTTTTTATACGTAATTACATTATTTAATGTGTATTTTGTTTATATATTTTTATATAAAATTTACGTAATTATATGTGTATTTGTAAAAATATTTTGATACAAATTTACTTTATTTTCTGTATTTTGTACATATATTTCAATACAAATTAAACTTATTTTGTGTGTATTTTGTATATCTATTTTCATACAAATTTAATTACTTTTGTGTATCTTTGTATATTGTTTTATATAAATTTACCTTATTTTATGTGCATTTTGTATATTTATATTTATACAAATACACATAAAATAAAGTAAATTTCCATAAAAATAAATATACAAAACACACATTAAATAATGTAAATGCGTATAAAAATATGTATACAAAATACCTATGAAATAATCTAAATTCGTATCGAATTAAACTAACAAAATACCAATAAAATAATGTAATTTTTGATGAAAATATATATAGAAAATACACATAAAATAACCTAAATATAAATACATATATACACATAAAATAATTTAAAATTGAAGGAAATAAATATTCAAAATAAACATAAAATAAGGTAAATTTGTAATGAAATATATGTAAAAATGCACATAAAATAATGTAGATTTGTATGAAAATATATATACAAATACACATAAAATAACATGAATTTTTTTAAAAATTTGTATCAAATTATATACGAATACACACAATAAAATAAAATAAATTTTTATGAAAATATATATACAAAATACACATAAAATAATGTAAATACAAAATACACAAAAAATAAAGTCAATTCGTATCAGAATAAATAGATAAAATTCCAATAAGAGAATGTATATTTGTAGGAAAATATATATAGAAAATACAAATAAAATAACTAAAATTTGTATAAAAATATATACAAAAACACACAAAAATTATTTAAATTTGTTTGAAAATAGATATGCAGAATACACATAAAATTAGGCAAATTTGTATTGAAATACATATACAAAATACACATAAAATAATGTAAGTTTGAATGAAAATATATAAACAAATACACTTAAAATAACGTAAAATTGTATGAAATATATATACAAAATATACATTAAATAATGTAAATATGTACAAAAAAATATATACAAAACACAAATAGAATAATGTAAAATCGTATCAAAATAAATACACAGAATATTAATAAAAATATATAAATTTGCATGAAAATAAAGATGCAAAATACCCATAAAATAACGCATTTTTTATAAAAATATATATACCAAAACACACATAAAATATTTGAATTTGTATTAAAATAAATATACAAAATGCACACACAATAAGGTAAATTTGTATTGAAATATATATACTAAAACACATAAAATAACGCAGATATCTATAAAGATATATATACAAAATAAACATAAAATGAAGTAAATACGTATAAAAAAAAGTATACAAAATACACATAAAATAATGTAAACTCGTATCGAAATAAATAAACAAAATACTAATAAAAGAATGTGTATTTGTATAAATATAAATATACAAAATACACATAAAATAACGTAAATTGATATAAAAGTATATACAAAAATACACATAAAATAACTCATATTTAAAAAAAAAATATATATATATATATATATATATATATATATATATATATATATATATATATATATATATATATATATATATATATATATATATATATATATATATATATATATATATATATATATATATATATATATATATATATATATATATATATATATATATATATATATATATATATATATATATATATATATATATATATATATATATATATATATATATATATATACAAAATGCACAACGTAAATTTGTATAAAATATATATAAAAAATACACATTAAATAATGTAAATATGTATAAAAAAAATATATACAAAACACAAATAGAATAATATAAAATCGTATCAAAACAAATACACAGAATATTAATAAAATAATGTAAATTTGTATGAAAAATAAGATGCAAAATACCCATAAAATAACGCATTTTTTATAAAAATATATATACCAAGACACACATAAAATATTTGAATTTGTATTAAAATAAATATACAAAATGCACATACAATAAGGTAAATTTGTATTGAAATAGATATGCAAAATACATATAAAATAACGTAGATTTCTATAAAAATACATATACAAAATACACATAAAATGAAGTAAATACGTATAAAAAAAGGTATACAAAATACACATAAAATAATGTAAACTCGTATGAAAATAAATAAAGAAAATACTAATAAAAGAATGTGTATTGTATAAATATAAATATACAAAATACAAATAAAATAACGTAAATTTATATAAAACTATATGCAAAAATACACAAAAGTAATTAAATTTGTGTGAAAATAGATATACAAAATACATGTGTATTTTGTATATTTATTTTCATACAAATTGAAATTATTTTTGTTTATTTTATATATTTTCACAAATTTTCGTTATCATATGTGTATTTTGTATAATTAATTTTTCTACAAATATACGTTCTTTTATCTGAATTTTTTTTATTGAATTTGAAACGAATCTACCTTATTTTGTATATCTATTTTCATACAAATTTCATACATATAAAATAATTAAATTTGTATTAAAATAAATATACAAAATGCACGTACAATAAAGTAAATTTGTATTGAAATAGATATGCAAAATACACATTAATAATGTAAATTTGTTTCAAAATATATATACGAATACTCATATATATTCAAAATACATATAAAATTATGTAAATAAGTATAAAAATATATATCAAATACACCTAAAAAAAAAAAAAATTCGTATCAAAATAAATAAACAAAATTCCGATAAAAGAACGTATATTTGTAGGAAAATAAATATACAAAATACACATAAAATTACGAAATTTGAATAAAAATATATACAAAAAAACAAAAAAATAAATTTCAATTTGTATGAAAATAGATATACAAAATACACATATAATTAGTTAAATTTGTATTTAAATACATTTACAAATTACACATAAAATAATGTAAATTTGTATGAAATGAAAACAAATTCACATAAAATAACGTACATTTGTATAAAATAGATATACAAAATATACATAGAATAATGTAAAATCGTATCAAAATAAATACACAGAATATCAATAAAATAATGTAATTTTGTATGAAAATAAAGATGCAAAATACCCATAAAATAAAGCATATTTTTTTAAAAATACATATACAAAAATACACATAGAATAATTAAATGTGTATTAAAACTAATATACAAAATGCACGTACAATAAGGTAAATTTGTATTGAAAAAATATACAAAATGCACATAAAAGTGTAAATTTTTTTAAAAATCTATATACGAATACACATAAAATAACGTAGATTTCTATATAAATATAAACAAAATACACATGAAATGATGTAAATACGTATAAAAATATATATATACAAAATACTCATTAAATAATTTAAATTCTCGTCAAAAAAAATAAACAAAATATCAATAAAAGAATGTGTATTTGTATGAAAATAAATATACAAAATACACATAAAATTAGGTAAATTTGTATTGAAATACATATACAAAATACACATAAAATAATGGAAATTTGAATGAAAATATATAAACATATACACTTAAAATAACGTAAATTTGTATCAAATATATATACAAAATACTCATTAAATAATGTAAATATGTATAAAAAAATATATACAAAACACAAATAGAATAATGTAAAATCGTATCAACAATAAATACACAGAATATTAATAAAATAATGTAAATTTGTATGAAAATAAAGATGCAAAATAGCCATAAAATAACGCATTTTTTATAAAAATATATATACCAAAATACACATAAAATATTAAAATTTGTATTAAAATAAATATAAAAAATGCACATACTATAAGGTAATTTTGTATTGAAATAGATATGCAAAATACATATAAAACAATGTAAATTTGTTTCAAAATATATATACGAATACACATAAAATACCGTAGATTTCTATAAAAATATATACAAAATACACATAAAATGAAGTAAATACGTATAAAAAAATGAATACAAAATACACATAAAAATCGTATCAAAATAAATAAACAAAATACCAGTAAAAGAAATTGTATTTGTATAAATATAAATATACAAAATACACATAAAATATCGTAAATTTGTATAAAACTATATACAAAAATACACAGAAGTTATTAAATTTGTATGAAAATATATATACAAAATACAGCTAAAATAAGCTAAATTTGAATTAAAATGTACATACAAAATACATGAAATAATGTAAATCTGTATCAAAATATTTATACAAATACATATAATAACGTAGATTTGTTTAAAAATATATAAACAAAATACACATTAAGTAATGTAAATACGTATAAAAAATATGTACAAAATACACATATAATCATGTAATTCGTATCAAAATAAATAAACAAAATAGCAATAAAATAATGTAAATTTGTATGAGAAAACATATACAAATAATATATAAATATATGTACAAAAATGCACATAAAATAAAGTAAATTTGCATAAAAATATATATACAAAACACACACTAAATAATGTAAATGCGTACATAAAATAACCTAAATTTGTATAAAACTATATACAAAAATACACAAAAATAAATTAAATTTGTTTGAAAAGAAATATACAAAATACACATAAAATTAGGTAAATTTGTATTGAAATACATATACAAAATACACATCAAATAATGTAAATTTGAATGAAAATATATAAAGAAATACACTTAAAATAACGTAAATTTGTATAAAATATATATGCAAGATACACATTAAATAATGTAAATGTGTATAAAAAAATATATACAAAAAACAAATAGAATAATGTAAAATCATATCAAAATAAATACACAGAATATCAATAAAATAATGTAAATTTGTATGAAAATAATGATGCAAAATTCCCTAAAATTATCGCTTTTTTTATAAAAATATATATACCAAAATACACATAAAATATTTAAATTTGTATTGAAATAAATATACAAAATGCATATACAGTAAGGTAAATTTGTATTGAAAGAGATATTCAAAAATACATATAAAACAATGTAAATTTGTTTAAAAATATATATACGAATACACATAAAATAAAGTAGATTTCTATAGAAATATATATACAAAATACATATGAAATTATGTAAATACGTATAAAAATATATATACAAAATACATATCAAATAATGTAAATTCGTGTCAAAATAAATAAACAAAATATCATGAAAAGAATGTGTATTTGTATGAAAATAGATAATAGATAATAAATTTGTATAAAATATATATGCAAGATACACATTAAATAATGTAAATATGTATAAAAAAGTATATACAAAAAACAAATAGAATAATGTAAAATCGTATCAAAATAAATACACCGAATATTAATAAAATAATGTAAATTTGTATGAAAATAAAGATGCAAAATTCCCATAATTCGCATTTCTTATAAAAATATATATATAAAAATACACATAAAATATTTAAATTTGTATTGAAATAAATATACAAAATGCACATACAATAAGGTAAATTTGTATTGAAAGAGATATGCAAAAATACATATAAAACAATGTAAATTTGTTTCAAAATATATATACGTATACAAATAAAAAAACGAAGATTTCTATAAAAATACATATACAAAATACACATAAAATTAAGTAAATACGTATAAAAAAATGTATACAAAATACACATAAAATAATGTAAATTCGAATTAAAATAAATAAACTAAATACCAATAAAAGAATGTGTATTTGGATAAATATAAATATACAAAATACACATACAAAATAAACGTAAAATAAGGTAGATTTGTAATAAAATATATGTACAAAATGCACATAAAATAATGTAAATTTATATGAAAATATATATACAAATACACATAAAATACCATGAATTTGTATAAAAATATATATTCAAAATAAATATTAAATAATGTAAAAGCGTATAAAAATATATATACAAAGTACATATAAAATGAAAATTAAGATGCAAAATACCTATAAAATAACGCATTTTTTATAAAATTATTGATACCAAAATACACATAAAATATTTGAGCTTGTATTAAAATAAATATACAAAATGCACATACAATAAGGTAAATTTGTATTGAAATAGATATGCAAAATACATATAAAATAATGTAAATTTGTTTCAAAATATATATACGAATACACATAAAATAACGTAGATTTCTATAAAAATACATATACAAAATACACATAAAATTAAGTAAATACGTATAAAAAATGTATACAAAATACACATAAAATAATGTAAATTCGTATAAATGTAAATAAACAATATACCAATAAAAGAATGTGTATTTGTATAAATATAAATATACAAAATGCACATAAAATAACGTAAATTTATATAAAACTATATACATAAAATAACGCAAATTTCTATAAAAATATATGTACAAAAATGAACATTAAATAAATTTGCATAAAAATATATATACAAAACACACATTAGATAATGTAAATGAGTATAAAAATATGTATACAAAATACCTATGAAATAATCTAAATTCGTATCGAATTAAATTAAGAAATACCAATAAAATAATGTAATTTTGGATGAAAATATATATACAAAATACACATAAAATAACCTAAATACAAATACAAACATACACATAAAATAATTTAAAATTGAATGAAAAAAATATACAAAATAAACATAAAATAAGGTAAATTTGTAATGAAATATATGAAAAAATACACATAAAATAATATAAATTTATATGAAAATATATATACAAATACACATTAAATAACATGAATCTGTATAAAATTTGTATCAAAATATATACTTATACACACTATAAAATAACGTAATTTTTTTATGAAAATGAATATACAAAATACACAAAATAATTTAAATACGTAGAAAAATGTATATACAAAAAACACATAAAATAATGTAAATATCTATGAAAATATATAAACAAATACACATAAAATAATGTAAATTTCGATAAAATGTATATACAAAATGAACATTAACTAATGTAAATATGTATAAAAAAAATATATACAAAAAACACATAGAATAATATTAAATCGTATCAAAATAAATAAAGAGAATATCAATAAAATAATGTAAATTTGTATGAAAATAAGGATGCAAAATATCCATATAATAACGCATAATTGCAAAAAAATATATATACAAAAATACATATAAAATAATTAAATTTGTATTAAAATAAATATACAAAATGCACGTACAATAAAGTAAATTTGTATTGAAATAGATATGCAAAATACACATTAATAATGTAAATTTGTATCAAAATATATATACGAATACTCATAAAATAGAGTAAATTTCTATGAAAATACACATACAAAATAGATATACAAAATACACATATAACTAGTTAAATTTGTATTTAAATACATGTACAAAAAACACATAAAATAATGTAGATTTGTATGAAATGAAAACAAATACATTTTATATAAAATATATATACAAAATACACATAGAATAATGTAAAATCATATCAAAATAAATACACAGAATATCAATAAAATAATGTAAATTTGTATGAAAATAAAGATGCAAAATACCCATAAAATAAAGAATATTTTTATAAAAATACATATACAAAAATACACATAGAATAATCAAATTTGTATTAAAATTAATATACAAAATGCACATACAATAAGGTAAATTTGTATTGAAAAAATATGCAAAATACACATAAAACAATGTAAATTTGTTTCAAAATATATATACGAATACACATAAAATAACGCAGATTTCTATAGAAATATACAAAATACACTTGAAATAATGTAAATACGTATAAAAATATATATACAAAATACACATTAAATAATGTTAATTCGTGTCAAAATAAATAAACAAAATATCATGAAAAGAATGTGTATTTGTATGAAAATAGATATACAAAATACACATAAAATAACCTAAATTTGTATAAAACTATATACAAAATACACAAAATAATTTAAACTTGTATGAAAATAAATATACAAAAACATATAAAAATAGGTAAATTTGTATTGAAATACTTATAAAAAATACACATAAAATAATGTAAATTTGAATGAAAATATATAAACATATAGACTTAAAATAACGTAAATTTGAATCAAATATATATACAAAAAACACATTAAATAATGTAAATATGTATAAAAAAATATATACAAAACACAAATAAAATAATGTAAAATCGTATCAAAATAAATACAGAAAATTTTAATAAAATAATGTAAATTTGTATGAAAATTAAGATGCAAAATACCCATAAAATAACGCATTTTTTATAAAAATATATATACGAAAAAACATAAAATATTTGATTTTGTATTAAAATAAATAGATATACAAAATACACATAAAATAAGCTAAATTTGAATTGAAATATATATACAAAATACATAAAATAATGTAAATTTGTATCAAAATACTTATACAAATACACATATAATAACGTAAATATATAAACAAAATACACATTAAATAACGTAAATACGTATAAAAAAAATGTACAAAATACACAAATAATCATTTAATTCGTATCAATATAAATAGACAAAATACCAATAAAGTAATGTAAATTTCTATGAGAAAACATATACAAAATACACATAAATAACGCAAATATCAATAAAAATATATATAATATAATATATTTCTATACATATTTAAATTTTTAATGTATATTTTGTATATATATTTTATCCAAATTTACGTTATTTTATATGTATTAGTTTATATATTTTCATACAAATTTACATTGTTTTATATGTATTTTTGCATATCTCTTTCAATACAAATTTACCTTATTGTATGTGCATTTTGTATCTTTATTTCAATGCAAATTTAAATATTTTATGTGTATTTTGGTATATATATTTTTATAAGAAATGCGCTATTTTATGGGAATTTTGCATCTTTATTTTCATACAAATTTACATTATTTTATTAATATTCGGTGTATATATTTTGATACGATTTTACATTATTCTATTTGTTTTTTGTATATACATTTTTATACATATTTACATTATTTAATGTGTATCTTGCATATATATTTTATACAAATTTATTATCTATTATCTATTTTCATACAAATACACATTCTTTTCATGATATTTTGTTTATTTATTTTGGCACGAATTTACATTATTTAATATGTATTTTTTATATATATTTTTATACGTATTTACATAATTTCATATGTATTTTGTATATATATTTCTATAGAAATCTACTTTATTTTATGTGTATTCGTATATATATTTTGAAACAAATTTACATTGTTTTATATGTATTTTTGAATATCTCTTTCAATACAAATTTACCTTACTGTATATGCATTTTGTATATTTATTTCAATACAAATTTAAATATTTGATGTGTATTTTGGTAAATATATTTTTATAAAAAATGCGATAATTTTTGGGAATTTTGCATCTTTATTTTCATACAAATTTACATTATTTTATTGATATTCTGTGTATTTATTTTGATACGATTTTACATTATTCTTTTGTGTATTTTTTTATACACATTTACATTATTTAATGTGTATCTTGCATATATATTTTATACAAATTTACGTTATTTTAAGTGTATTTGTTTATATATTTTCATTCAAATTCACATTTATTTTAATTAGAAATTACATTATTTTATGTGTATTTTGTATTCATTTTTTTATACGCATTTACATAAGTTTATGAGTATTTTGTATATATATTTTTATAGAAATCTACGTTTTTTTATTTGTATTCGTATATATATTTTGAAACAAATTTACATTGTTTTATATGTATTTTTGCATATCTCTTTCAATACAAATTTACCTTATTGTATGTGCATTTTGTATATTTATTTCAATGCAAATTTAAATATTTTATGTGTATTTTGGTATATATATTTTTATAAGAAATGCGCTATTTTAGGGGAATTTTGCATCTTTATTTTCATACAAATTTACATTATTTTATTAATATTCGGTGTATTTATTTTGATACGATGTTACATTATTCTATTTGTTTTTTGTATATACTTTTTTATACATATTTACATTATTTAATGTGTATCTTGCATATGTATTTTATACAAATTTATTATCTATTATCTATTTTTATACAAATACACATTCTTTTCATGATATTTTGTTGATTTCTTTTTTAACGAATTTACATTATTTGATATGTATTTTGTATATATATTTTTATACGTATTTACATAATTTCATATGTATTTTGTATATATATTTCTATAGAAATCTACTTTATTTTATGTGTATTCGTATATATATTTTGAAACAAATTCACATTGTTTTATATGTATTTTTGAATATCTCTTTCTATACAAATTTACCTTACTGTATATGCATTTTGTATATTTATTTCAATACAAATTTAAATATTTGATGTGTATTTTGGTAAATATATTTTTATAAAAAATGCGAAAATTTTTGGGAATTTTCCATCTTTATTTTCATGCAAATTTACATTATTTTGTTGATATTCTGTGTATTTATTTTGATACGATTTTACATTATTCTATTTGTTTTTGTATATATATTTTTTATACACATTTACATTATTTAATGTGTATCATGCATATATATTTTATACAAATTTACGTTATTTTAAGTGTATTTGTTTATATATTTTCATTCAAATGTACATTATTTGATGTGTATTTTGTATATGTATTTCAATACAAATTTACCTAATTTTATGTGTATTTTGTATATTTCTTTTCAAACAAATTTAAATTATTTTTGTGTATTTTTGTATATAGTTTTATACAAATTTAGGTTATTTTATGTACGTATTTACATTATTTAGTGTGTGTTTTGTATATATATTTTTTTGCAAATTTACTTTATTTTATATGCATTTTTGTACATATATTTTTATAGAAATTTGCGTTATTTGTATATGTTTTCTCATACAAATTTACATTATTTTATTGCTATTTTGTTTATTTATTTTGATACGAATTACATGATTATATGTGTATTTTGTACATATTTTTTAAACGTATTTACATTACTTAATGTGTATTTTGTTTATATATTTTTAAACAAATCTACGTTATTATATGTATTTGTATAAATATTTTGATACAGATTTTCATTATTTTATGTATTTTGTATGTACATTTCAACTTAAATTTAGCTTATTTTAGCTGTAGTTTGTATATATATTTTCATACAAATTTAATTACTTCTGTGTATTTGTGTATATAGTTTTATACAAATTTACGATATTTTATGTGTATTTTGTATATTTATATTTATACAAATACACATTCTTTTACTGGTATTTTGTTTATTTATTTTGATACAATTTTTATTTATATTTTGTATTCATTTTTTTTATACGTATTTACTTAATTTTCTGTGTATTTTGTATATGTATTTTTATAGAAATCTACGTTATTTTATGTGTATTTTGCATATCTTATTGTATGTGCATTTTGTATATTTATTTTAATACAAATTGAAATATTTTATGTGCATTTTGGTATCAATAATTTTATAAAAAATGCGTTATTTTATAGGTATTTTGCATCTTAATTTTCATACAAATTTACATTATTTTATTAATATTCTGTGTATATATTTTGATACGATTTTACATTATTCTATTTGTGTTTTGTATATATTTTTTTTATACATATTTACATTATTTAATGTGTATTTTAAACATATATTTCATACAAATTTACGTTATTATATGTGTATTTGTTTATATATTTTCTTTCAAATTTGCATTATTTTATGTGTATTTTGTATATGTATTTCAATACAAATTTACCTAATTTTATTTATTTTCATACAAATTGAAATTATTTTTGTTTATTTTTTTATATATTTTCATAGAAATTTTCGTTATTTTATGTGTATTTTGTATATTTATTTTTTCTACAAATATACGTTCTTTTATCTCAATTTTGTTTATTGAATTTCAAACGAATTTACCTTTTTTTTGTATATCTATTTTCATACAAATTAAAATACTCCTGTGTATTTTTGTATATAGTTTTATATAAATTTACGTTATTTTATGTGTATTTTGTATATTTATATTTATACAAATACACATTCTTTTATTGGTATTTTATATATTTATTTTGATGCGAATTTACATTATTTTATGTGTATTTTGTATAAATTTTTTTATACGTATTTATTTCATTTTACGTGTATTTTGTATATATATTTTTAAAGAAATCTACGTTATTTTATGTGTATTCGTATATATATTTTGAAACAAATTTACATTGTTTTATGTGTATTTTGGTATATATGGTAAGGTAAATTTGTATTGAAAGAGATATTCAAAAATACATATAAAACAATGTAAATTTGTTTCAAAATATATATATATAAAATATATACAAAATACAGCTAAAATAAGCTAAAAAAATAAATATACAAAATATCGAAAATTTGAATAAAAATATATACAAAAAAACAAAAAAATAAATTTCAATTTGTATGAAAATAGATATACAAAATACACATATAATTAGTTAAATTTGTATTTAAATACATGTACAAAATACACATAAAATAATGTAAATTTGTATGAAATGAAAACAAATTCACATAAAATAACGTACATTTGTATAAAATAGATATACAAAATATACATAGAATAATGTAAAATCGTATCAAAATAAATACACAGAATATCAATAAAATAATGTAATTTTATATGAAAATAGAGATGCAAAATACCCATAAAATAAAACATATTTTTAAAAAAATACATATACAAAAATACACATAGAATAATTAAATTTGTATTAAAATTAATATACAAAATGCACGTACAATAAGGTAAATTTGTATTGAAAAAATATACAAAATGCACATAAAAGTGTAAATTTGTTTAAACATCTATATACGAATACACATAAAATAACGTAGATTTCTATAGAAATATATATACAAAATACACATGAAATGATGTAAATACGTATAAAAATATATATATAAAAAATACACATTAAATAATTTAAATTCTCGTCAAAATAAATAAACAAAATATCAATAAAAGAATGAGTATTTCTATGAAAATAGATATACAAAATACTCATAAAATAACCTAAGTTTGTATAAAACTATATACAAAAATACACAAAAATAATTTAAATTTGTATGAAAATAAATATACAAAATACTCATAAATTTAGGTAAATTTGTATTGAAATACATATACAAAATACACATAAAATAATGGAAATTTGAATGAAAATATATAAACATATACACTTAAAAAAACGTAAATTTGTATCAAATATATATATACAAAATACACATTTAATAATGTAAATATGGATAACAAAATATATACAAAACACAAATAGAATAATGTAAAATCGTATCAAAAATAAATACACAGAATATTAATAAAATAATGTAAATTTGTATGAAAATAAAGATGCAAAATAGCCATAAAATAACGCATTTTTTATAAAAATATATCTACCAAAATAAACATAAAATATTAAAATTTGTATTAAAATAAATATAAAAAATGCACATACTAGAAGGTAAATTTGTATTGAAATAGATATGCAAAATACATATAAAACAATGTAAATTTGTTTCAAAATATATATACGAATACACATAAAATAACGTAGATTTCTATAAAAATATATACAAAATACACATAAAATGAAGTAAATACGTATAAAAAAATGAATACAAAATACATATAAAAATCGTATCAAAATAAATAAACAAAATACCAGTAAAAGAATGTGTATTTGTATGAATATAAATATACAAAATACACATAAAATATCGTAAATTTGTATAAAACTATATACAAAAATACACAGAAGTAATTAAATTTGTATGAAAATATATATACAAAATACAGCTAAAATAAGCTAAATTTGAATTGAAATGTACATACAAAATACATAAAATAATGTAAATCTGTATCAAAATATTTATACAAATACATATAATAACGTAGATTTGTTTAAAAATATATAAACAAAATAAACATTAAGTAATGTAAATACGCATAAAAAATATGTACAAAATACACATATAATCATGTAATTCGTATCAAAATAAATAAACAAAATAGCAATAAAATAATGTAAATTTGAATGATAAAACATATACAAATAACGCAAATTTCTATAAAAATATATGTACAAAAATGCACATAAAATAAAGTAAATTTGCATAAAAATATATACAAAACCAACACTAAATAATGTAAATGCGTACACAAAATAACCTAAATTTGTATAAAACTATATACAAAAATACACAAAAATAATTTAAATTTTTTGAAAAGAAATATACAAAATACACATAAAATTAGGTAAATTTGTATTGAAATACATATACAAAATACACATCAAATAATGTAAATTTGAATGAAAATATATAAACAAATACACTTAAAATAACGTAAATTTGTATAAAATATATATGCAAGATACACATTAAATAATGTAAATGTGTATAAAAAAATATATACAAAAAACAAATAGAATAATGTAAAATCGTATCAAAATAAATACACAGAATATCAATAAAATAATGTAAATTTGTATGAAAATAAAGATGCAAAATTCCCAGAAATTATCGCATTTTTTATAAAAATATATATACCAAAATACACATAAAATATTTAAATTTGTATTGAAATAAATATACAAAATGCATATACAGTAAGGTAAATTTGTATTGAAAGAGATATTCAAAAATACATATAAAACAATGTAAATTTGTTTCAAAATATATATACGAATACACATAAAATAAAGTAGATTTCTATAGAAATATATATACAAAATACATATGAAATTATGTGAATACGTATAAAAAAAATATATACAAAATACATATCAAATAATGTAAATTCGTGTCAAAATAAATAAACAAAATATCATGAAAAGAATGTGTATTTGTATGAAAATAGATAATAGATAATAAATTTGTATAAAATATATATGCAAGATACACATTAGATAATGTAAATATGTATAAAAAAGTATATACAAAAAACAAATAGAATAATGTAAAATCGTATCAAAATAAATACACCGAATATTAATAAAATAATGTAAATTTGTATAAAAATAAAGATGCAAAATTCCCATAAAATAGCGCATTTCTTATAAAAATATATATACCAAAATACACATAAAATATTTAAATTTGTATTGAAATAAATATACAAAATGCACATACAATAAGGTAAATTTGTATTGAAAGAGATATGCAAAAATACATATAAAACAATGTAAATTTGTTTAAAAATATATATACGAATACAAATAAAAAAACGTAGATTTCTATAAAAATATATATACAAAATACACATAAAATTAAGTAAATACGAATAAAAAAATGTATACAAAATACACATAAAATAATGTAAATTCGAATTAAAATAAATAAACAAAATACCAATAAAAGAATGTGTATCTGGATAAATATAAATATACAAAATACACATACAAAGTAAACATAAAATAAGGTAGATTTAAAAAAAAAATATATGTACAAAATACACATAAAATAATGTAAATTTATATGAAAATATATATACAAATACACATAAAATACCATGAATTTGTATAAAAATATATATTCAAAATATATATTAAATAATGTAAAAGCGTATAAAAATATATTTACAAAGTACATATAAAAAAAACTAAATTCGTATCAATATAAATCAACAAAACACCAATAAAATAATATATATTTGAATGAAAATAAATTTACAAAATACACATAACATAACTAAAATTTGTATTAAAATATATACAAAAATACATAGAAATAATTTGAGTTTGTATGAAAATAGATATACAAAATACACATAAAACTAGGTAAATTTCTTTTGAAATGTATATACAAAATACCCATAAAACATTGTAAATTTGTGTCAAAATATATAAACAAATACACATAAAATAACGTAAATTTGTATGAAAAATATATACAAAATACACATAGAATAATGTCAATTCGTATCAAAATGAGCAGAATATCAATAAAATAATGTAAATTTGTATGAAAATAAAGATGCAAAATACCCAAAAAATAAAGTATATGTTTATAAAAATACAGATACAAAAATACACATCGAATAATTAAATTTGTATTAAAATTAATATACAAAATGCGTATATAATAAGGTAAATTTGTATTGAAAAAATATGGAACATACACGTTTACTCATACAAATTTATATAATTTTATTGGTATTTTGTTTATTTATTTTGATACGAATTACATGATTATATGTGTATGTTGCACATGTTTTTTTATACGTATTTACATTATTTAATGTGTATTTTGTTTATATATTTTCATACAAATTTACGTTATTATATGTGTATTTGTATAAATATTTTGATACAAATTTACTTTATTTCATGTATTTTGTATATATATTTCAATTCAAATTTAGCTTATTTTGTGTGTATTTTGTATATATTTTCATACAAATTTAATTACTTCTGTATTTTGTATATAGTTTATATAAATTTACGTTATTTTAAGTGTATTTTGTATATTTATACAAATACACATTCTTTTATTGGTATTTTGTTTATTTATTTTGATACGAATTTACATTATTTTATGTGTATTTTGTATACATTTTTTTATACGTATTTACTTCATTTTATGTGTATTTTATATATATATTTTTATAGAAATCTACGTTATTTTATGTGTATTCGTATATATATTTTGAAACAAATTTACATTGTTTTATATGTATTTTGCATATCTATTTCAATACAAATTTACCTTATTATATGTGTTTTTTGTATATTTATTTTAATACAAATTTAATTTTTTGATGTGTATTTTGGTATATATACTTTTATAAATAAAAAAAAATGTGTTATTTTATGGGTATTTTGCCTCTTTATTTTCATACAAATTTACATTATTTTATTAATATTCTGTGTATTTATTTTGATACGATTTTACATTATTCTATTTGTGTTTTGTAAATATTTTTTTTATACAAATTTACGTTATTTTAAGTGTATGTATTTCAATACAAATTTACCTAATTTAATGTGTATTTTGTATATTTATTTTCATACAAATTTAAAATATTTTTGTGTATTTTTGTATATAGTTTGATACAAATTTTGTTTATTTTATGTGTATTTTGTATATCTATTTTCATACAAATACACATTCTTTTATTGATATTTTGTTTATTTATTTTGACGCGAATTTACATTACTTAATGTGTTCTATATATATTTTTATACGTATTTACATCATTTCATGTGTATTTTGTATAGTTTTAAACAAATTTATATTATTTAATGTGTATTTTGTATATATATATTTATACAAATACACATTCTTTTATTGGTATTTTGTTTATTTATTTTGATACTAATTTACATTATTTTATGTGTATTTTGCATATATTTTTTATACGTATTTACTTAATTTTATGTGTATTTTGTATATATTTTTTTATAGATATCTACCTTATTTCATGTGTATTCGTATATATATTTTGAAACAAATTTACATTCTTTATATGTATTTTGCATATCTATTTTTGTGTATTCTGTATTTATTTTTGTCATACATAGAATAATGTAAAATCGTATCAAAATAAGTACACAGAATATCAATAAAATAATTTAAATTTGTATGAAAATAAAGATGCAAAATACCAATAAAATAAAGCATTTTTTTTTTAAATACATATACAAAAATACACATAGAATAATTAAATTTGTATTAAAATTAATATACAAAATGCACATACAATAAGGTAAATTTGTATTGAAAATATATTTACGAATACACATATAATAACGTTGATTTCTATAGGAATATATATACAAAATACACATGAAATTATGTAAATACGTATAAAAATATATATACAAAATACACATTAAATACTGTAAATTCGTGTCAAAATAAATAAACAAAATATCAATAAAAGAATGTGTATTTGTATGAAAATAGATATACAAAATACACATAAAATAACCTAAATTTGTATCAAACTATATACAAAAATACACAAAAATATTTTAAATTTGTATGAAAATAAATATACAAAATACACATAAAATTAGTTAAATTTGTAATGAAATACATATACAAAATACACATAAAATAATGTAAATATATATGAAAAGACATAAACAAATACACTTAAAATAACGTAGATTTGTATAAAAAAATATATACAAAACACAAATAGAATAATGTAAAATCGTATCAAAATAAATACATAAAATATTAATAAAATAATGTAAATTTGTATGAAAATAAAGAGGCAAAATACCCATAAAATAACCCATTTTTTTTATTTATAAAAATATATATACCAAAATACACATAAAAAAAATTAAATTTGTATTAAAATAAATATATAAAAAACACATACAATAAGGTAAATTTGTATTGAAATAGATATGCAAAATACATATAAAACAATGTAAATTTGTTTCAAAATATATATACGAATACACATAAAATAACGTAGATTTCTATAAAAATATATATACAAAATACACATAAAATGAAGTAAATACGTATAAAAAGATGTATACAAAATACACATAAAATAATGTAAATTCGTATCAAAATAAAAAAAAAATACCAATAAAAGAATGTGTATTTGTATAAATATAAATATACAAAATACACATAAAATAACGTAAATTTATATAAAACTATATACAAAAATACACAGAAGTATTTTAATTTGTATGAAAATAGATATACAAAATAAGGTAGATTCGTTTCAAATTCAATAAAGAAAATTCAGATAAAAGAACGTATATTCGTAGAAAAAATAAATATACAAAATACACATAAGATAACGAAAATTTGTATGAAAATATATAAAAAAATAAACAAAAATAATTTCAATTTGTATGAAAATAAATATACAAAATACACATGTATTTTGTATATCTATTTTCACACAAATTTAATTACTTTTGTGTATTTTTGCATATAGTTTTATATAAATTTACGTTATTTTATTTGTATTTTGAATATTTATACAATACACATTCTTTTATTAGTATTTTCTTTATTTATTTTCATACGAGTTTACATTATTTTATGTGTATTTTGTATACCTTTTTTTATACGTATTTACTTCATTTTATGTGTATTTTGTATATTTATTTTCATAGAAATCTACGTTATTTTATGAGTATTCGTATATATATTTTGAAAAAAATTTACATGATTTTATATGTATTTTGCATATCTATTTCATTACAAATTTACCTTATTGTATGTGCATTTTGTATATTTATTTTAATACAAATTCAAATATTTTATGTGTGTCTTGGTATATATATTTTTATAAAAAAATCGTTATTTTATGGGTATTTTGCATCTTAATTTTCATACAAATTTACATTATTTTATTAATATTCTGTGTATTTATTTTGATACGATTTTATATTATTCTATTTGTGTTTTGTATATATTTTTTTATACATATTTACATTAATTAAATTATATTTTATATATATTTTATACAAATTTACGTTATTTTAAGTGTATTTGTTTATATATTTTCCTTCAAATTTACATTATTTTATGTGTATTTTGTAAATGTATTTCAATACAAATTTACCTAATTTTATGTGTATTTTGTATATTTATTTTCATACAAATTAAAATTATTTTTGTGTATTTTTGTATATAGTTTTATACAAATTTAGTTGATTTTATGTGTATATTGTATATCTATTTTCATACAAATACACATTCTTTTATTGATATTTTGTTTATTTATTTTGACGCGAATTTACATTATTTAATGTGTATTTTATATATATATTTTTATACGTGTTTACATCATTTGATGTGTATTTTGTATATATATTTCTAGAGAAATCTACGTTGATTTATGAGTATTCGTAAATAGATTTTGAAATAAATTTACACTGTTTTATGTGTATTTTGCATATTTTTTCAATACAAATTTACCTTATTGTATATGCATTTTGTATATTAATTTTAATACAAATTTAATTATGCTATATGTATTTTTGTATATGTATTTTTATAAAAATATGCTTTATTTTATGGATATTTTGCATTTTTATTTTCATACAAATTTACAATATTTTATTTATATTCTGTTTTTTTTTTTTTTAAACAATTTTACATTATTCTATGTGTATTTTGTATATCTATTTTTATACGTATTTACTTAATTTTATGTGTATTTTGTATATATATTTTTATAGAAATCTACGTTATTTTATGTGTATTCTTATATATATTTTGAAACAAATTTACATTGTTTTATATGTATTTTTGCATATCTCTTTCAATACAAGTTTACCTTATTGTATGTGCATTTTGTATATTTATTTCAATACAAATTTAAATATTTTATGTGTATTTTGGTATATATATTTTTATAAGAAATGCGCTATTTAATGGGAATTTTGCATCTTTATTTTCATACAAATTTACATTATTTTATTAATATTCGGTGTATTTATTTTGATACGATTTCACATTATTCTATTTGTTTTTTGTATATATTTTTTTATACATATTTACATTATTTAATGTGTATCTTGCATATATATTTCATACAAATTTATTATCTATTATTTATTTTCATACAAATACACATTCTTTTCATGATATTTTGTTTTTTTATTTTGACACGAATTTACCTAGATATGTATTTTGTATATATATTTTTATACGTATTTACATAATTTCATATGTATTTTGTATATATATTTCTATAGAAATCTTCGTTATTTTATGTGTATTCGTATATATATTTTGAAACAAATTTACTTTGTTTTATAAGTATTTTTGAATATCTCTTTCAATACATATTTACCTTACTGTATATGCATTTTGTATATTTATTTCAATACAAATTTAAATATTTTATGTGTATTTTAGTATATATATTTTTATAAAAAATGCGCTATTTCATCGGAATTTTGCATCTTTCTTTTCATACAAATTTACATTATTTTATTGATATTCTGTGTATTTATATTGATAGGATTTTACATTATTCTATTTCTTTTTTGTATATATTTTTTTATACACATTTACATTATTTAATTAATGTGTATCTTGCATATATATTTTATACAAATTTACGTTATTTTAAGTGTATTTCTTTATATATTTTCATTCAAATTTACATTATTTTATGTGTATTTTGTATATGTATTTCAATACAAATTTACCTAATTTTATGAGTATTTTGTATATTTCTTTTCATACAAATTTTAAATATTTTTGTGTATTTTTGTATATAGTTTTATGCAAATTTAGGTTATTTTATGTACGCATTTACATTATTTAATGTGTGTTTTGTATATATATTTTTATGCAAATTTACTTTATTTAATGTGCATTTTTGTACATATATTTTTTTAGAAATTTGCGTTAATTTATGTGTATTTGTATATGTTTTCTCATACAAATTTACATTATTTTATTGCTATTGTCTTTATTTATTTTGATACGAATGAAAATAGATATACAAAATATACATAAAATAAACTAAATTTGTATTGAAATATATATACAAAATACATAAAATAATGTAAATTTGTATCAAAATATTTTAACAGATGCGCATAAAATAACGTAAATTTGTTTTAAAATATACAAAATACACATTAAATAATGTAAATATGTATAAAAAAATATATACAAAACACAAATAGAATAATGTAAAATCGTATCAAAATAAATACACAGAATATTAATAAAACAATGTAAATTTGTATGAAAATAAAGATGCAAAATACCCATTAAATAACGCATTATTTTAAAAGATATATATACCAAAATACACTTGAAAAAATTAATTTGTATTAAAAGAAATATACAAAATACACATACAATAAGGTAAATCTGTATTGAAATAGATATACAAAATACATATAAAACAATGTAAATTTGTTTCAACGTATATATACAAAATACACATAAAATGAAGTAAATACGTATAAGAAAATGTATACAAAATACACATAAAATAATGTAAATTCGTATCAAAATAAATAAATAAAATACCAATAAAAGAATGTGTATACAAAATACACATAAAATAACGTAAATTTGTATAAAACTATACAAAAATACACAGAAGTAATTAAATTCGTATGAAAATAGATATACAAAATACAGATAAAATAAACTAAATTTGAATTGAAATGTATATACAAAATACAATATTTTATGTGTATATTTGTATTTGTATTTAGGTTATTTTATGTGTATTTTGTATATATATTTTCATCCAAAATTACATTATTTTATTGGTATTTTCTTAATTTAATTCGATACGAATTTAGATTATTTCATAGGTATTTTCTATACATATTTTTATACTCATTTACATTATCTAATGTGTGTTTTGTATATATATTTTTAAGCAAATTTATTTTATGTTCATTTTTGTACATATATTTTTATAGAAATTTGCGTTATTTTATGTATATAGTTTTATATAAATTTACGCTATTTTATGTGCATTTTGTATATTTATATTTATACAAATACACATTCTTTTATTGGTATATTGTTTATTTACATTTATACGAATTTACATTATTTTATGTGTATTTTGTATACATTTTTTTTATACGTATTTACTTAATTTTATGTGTATTTTGTATATGTATTTTTATAGAAATCTACGTTATTCTATGTGTATTCGTATATATATTTTGAAACAAATTTACAATATTTTATATGTATTTTGCATATCTATTTCAATACAAATTTACCTTATTGTATGTGCATTTTGTATATTTTTTTTAATACAAATTGAAATATTTTATGTGTATTTTGGTGTCAATAATTTTATAAAAAATGCGTTATTTTATAGGTATTTTGCATCTTAATTTTTATACAAATTTACATTATTTTATTAATATTCTGTGTATATATTTTGATACGATTTTACATATAATCATGTAATTCGTGTCAAACTAAATAAACAAAATATCAATTAAATAAAGTAAATTTGTATAAGAAAACATATACAAATACATATAAAATAACGCTAATTTCTATAAAAATATATGTCCAAAAATGAACGTAAAATAAAGTAACTTTGGATAAAAATATATATACAAAACACACATTAAATAACGTAAGTGCGTACATAAAATAACCAAAATTTGTATAAAACTATATACAAAAATACACAAAAATAATTTAAATTTGTTTGAAAAGAAATATACAAAATACACATAAAATTATGTTAATTTGTATTTAAAATACATATACAAAATACACATAAAATAATGTAAATTTGAAAGAAAATATATAAACAAATTCACATATAATAACGTAAATTTGTATGAAATATATATTGAAAATACACATTAAATAATGTAAATATGTATAAAAAAATATATACAAAACACAAATAGAATAATGTAAAATCGTATCAAAATATATACACAGAATATTAATAAAATAATGTAAATTTGTATGAAAATTAAGATGCAAAATACTTATAAAATAACGCATTTTTTATAAAATTATTGATACCAAAATACACATAAAATATTTGAATTTGTATTAAAATAAATATACAAAATGCACATACAATAAGGTAAATTTGTATTGAAATAGATATGCAAAATACATATAAAATAATGTAAATTTGTTTCAAAATATATATACGAATACACATAAAAAACGTAGATTTCTATAAAAATACATATACAAAATACACATAATATTAAGTAAATACGAATAAAAAATGTATAAAAAGAACACATCAAATAATGTAAATTCGTATAATGGTAAATAAACACTATACCATTAAAAGAATGTGTATTTGTATAAATATAAATATACAAAATGCACATAAAATAACGTAAATTTATATAAAACTATATACATAAAATAACGCAAATTTCTATAAAAATATATGTACAAAAATGAACATAAAATAAATTTGCATAAAAATATATATACAAAACACACTTTAGATAATGTAAATGAGTATAAAAATATGTATACAAAATACCTATGAAATAATCTAAACTCGTATCGAATTAAATTAAGAAAATACCAATAAAATAATGTAATTTTGGATGAAAATATATATACAAAATACACATAAAATAACCTAAATACAAATACAATTATACACATAAAATAATTTAAAATTGAATGAAATAAAATTACAAAATAAACATAAAATAAGGTAACCTAAAGATAACCTAAGATAACCTAAATGCAAATACAAAAATACACATTAAATAATTTAAAATTGAATGAAATAAATATACAAAATAAACATAAAATAAGGTAAATTTGTAATAAAATATATGTAAGAATACACATAAAATAATATAAATTTGTATGAAAATATATATACAAATACACATAAAATAACATGAATTTGTATAAAATTTGTTTCAAAATATATACGAATACACACAATAAAATAACGTAAATTTTTATGAAAATATATATATATAAAATACACATAAAATAATTTAAATACGTAGAAAAATATATATACAAAATACACATAAAATAATGTAAATTCGTAAAAAATTAAATACACAAAATTCCAATAAAAGAATGTATATTTGTAGGAAAATATATATACAAAAAACAAATAAAATAACTAAAATTTGTATAAAAATATATACAAAAATACACAAAAAATATTTAAATTTGTTTGAAAATAGATATGCAAAATACACATAAAGTTAGGCAAATTTGTATTGAAATACATATACAAAACTCACATAAAATAATGTAAATTTGTATGAAAATATATAAACAAATACATATAAAATAACGTAAATTTGGATAAAATATATATACAAAATATACATTAAATATTTTAAATATGTATACAAATATTTTATATTATATATTTTTATTGATATTTGCGTTATTTATGTGTATTTTGTATATGTTTTCTCATAGAAATTTACATTATTTTATTGGTATTTTGTCTATTTATTTTGATACGAATTACATGATTATTTGTGTATTTTGTACATTTTTTTTATACGTATTTACATTATTTAATGTGTATTTTGTTTATATATTTTTATACAAATTTACGTTATTATATGTGTATTTGTATAAGTATTTTGATACAAATTTACATTATTTTATGTATTTTGTATATATATTTCAATTCAAATTTAGCTTATTTTATGTGTATTTTGTATATCTATTTATTTTAATACAAAATCAAATATTTTATGTTTTTTCGTATATATATTTTTATAAAAAATGCGTTATTTTATGGGTATTTTGCATCTTAATTTTCATACAAATTTACATTATTTTATTAATATTTTCTGTGTTTATTTTGATACGATTTTACATTATTTTATTTGTGTTTTGTATATATTTTTTTATACATATTTACATTATTTAATGTGTTTTTTGTATATATATTTGATACATATTTACGTTATTTTAAGTTATTTTATGTGTATTTGTTTATATATTTTGACACAAATTTACAATATTTTATGGGTATTTTGTATATATATTTCAAAAGAAATTTACCTAGTTTTATGTGTATTTTGAATATCTATTTTCATACAAACTCAAATTATTTATATGTATTTTTGTATATATTTCAATACAAATTTTAGTTATGTTATGTGTATTTTGTAAATCTATTTTCATTCAAATATATATTATTTTATTGGTATTTTGTTGATTTATATTGATACGAATTTACATTATTTTATATGTACTTTTTATATATATTTTTATACGCATTTACATTATTTAATATTTATTTTGAATATATAATTTTATACAAATTCATGGTATTTGATGTGTATTGGTATATATATTTTCATATAAATTTACATTATTTTATGTGTATTTTGTACATATATTTCATTACAAATTTACCTTATTTTATGTTTATTTTGTATATGTATTTTGAACATTTATATTTATACAAATACACATTCTTTTATTGGTATTTTGTTTATTTATTTTGTTTCGAATTTACATTATTTTATGTGTATTTTGTTTACATTTTTTTATACGTATTTACTTAATTTTATGTGTATTTTGTATATATATTTTTATAGAAATCTACGTTATTTTATGTGTATTCGTATATATATTTTGAAACAAATTTACATTGTTTTATATGTATTTTTGCATATCTCTTTCAATAGAAGTTTACCTTATTGAATGTGCATTTTGTATATTTATTTCAATACAAATTTAAATATTTTATGTGTATTTTGGTATATATATTTTTATAAGAAATGCGCTATTTGATGTAAATTTTGCATCTTTATTTTCATACAAATTTACATTATTTTATTAATATTCGGTGTATATATTTTATACCTATTTACATTATTTAATGTGTATTTTGTTTATATATTTTTATACAAATTTACGTTATTATATGTGTATTTGAATATATATTTTGATACAAATTTGCATTATTTTATGTATTTTCTTTATTTATTTCAATTCTAATTTAGCTTATTTTATGTGTCTTTTGTATATCTATTTTCATACAAATTTAATTATTTTTGTTTATTTTTGTATATAGTTTTATACAATTTTACGTTTTTTTATGTGTATTTTGTATATTTATATTTATACAAGTACACATTCTTTTATTGGCATTTTGTTTATTTATTTTGATACGAATTACATGATTATATGTGTATTTTGTACACATTTTTTTATACGTATTTACATTATTTAATGTGTATTTTGTTTATATATTTTCATACAAATTTACGTTATTATATGTATTTGTATAAATATTTTGATACAAATTTACTTTATTTCATGTATTTTGTATATATATTTCAATTCAAATTTAGCTTATTTTGTGTGTATTTTGTATATATTTTCATACAAATTTAATTACTTCTGAGTATTTTTGTATATAGTTTTTTATAAATTTACGTTATTTTATGTGTATTTTGTATATTTATATTTATACAAATACACATTCTTTTATTGGTATTTTGTTTATTTATTTTCATACGAATTTACATTATTTTATGTGTATTTTGTATACATTTTCTTATACGTATTTATTTCATTTTATGTGTATTTTGTATATATAATTTTATAGAAATCTACGTTACTTTATGTGTATTCGTATATATATTTTGAAAGAAATTTACATTGTTTTATATGTATTTTGCTTATTTGTATAAATATAAATATACAAAATGCACATAAAATAAGGTAAATTTATATAAAACAATATCCAAAGATACACAGAAGTAATTAAATTTGTATGAAAATAGATATACAAAATACACACAAAGTAAGCTTAATTTGAATTGAAATATATGTACAAAATACACATATAATTACGTAAATTTTATATAAAAATATATAAACAAAATACACATTAAATAATGTAATTACGTATAAAAAAATATATACAAAATAGACATATAATCATGTAATTCGTATCAAAATAAATAAACAAAATACCAATAAAATAATATATTTGTATTTGTATTTGTAAAATTGTATCGAAATATATACAAAAATACATAAAAATAATTTGAGTTTGTATGAAAATAGATATTCAAAATACACATAAAACTAGGTAAATTTCTTTTGAAATATATATACAAAATACCCATAAAATATTGTAAATTTGTGTCAAAATATATAAACAAATACACATGAAATAACTTAAAATAACGTAAATATGTATCAAATATATATACAAAAAACACATTAAATAATTTAATTATGTATAAAAAAAATATATACAAAACACAAATAAAATAATGTAAAATCGTATCAAAATAAATACAGAAAATATTAATAAAATAATGTAAATTTGTATGAAAATTAAGATGCAAAATACCCATAAAATAACGCATTTTTTATAAAAATATATATACGAAAAAACATAAAATATTTGATTTTGTATTAAAATAAACAGATATACAATATACACATAAAATAAGCTAAATTTGAATTGAAATATATATACAAAATACATAAAATAATGTAAATTTGTATCAAAATACTTATACACTTATACAAATACACATATAATAACGTAAATTTGTATAAAAATATATAAACAAAATACACATTAAATAATGTAAATACGTATAAAAAAATTGTACAAAATACACAAATAATCATGTAATTCGTATCAAAATAAATAGACAAAATAACAATAAAATAATGTAAATTTCTATGAGAAAACATATACAAAATACACATAATTAACGCAAATATCAATAAAAATATATATAATATAATATATTTTTATACATATTTAAAATATTTAATGTATATTTTGTATATATATTTTATCCAAATTTACGTTATTTTATATGTATTTGTTTATATATTTTCATACAAATTTACATTATTTTATGTGAGTTTTATATGTATTTCAATACAAATTTGCCTAACTTTATGTGTATTTTGCATATCTATTTTCAAACAAATTTAAATTATTTTTGTGTATTTTTGTATATATTTTTATACAAATTTTAGTTATTTTATTTGTTTTTTGTATATATATTTTCCTACAAATATACATTCTTTTATTGGAATTTTGTGTATTTAATTTTTTACGAATTTACATTATTTTATGTGTATTTTGTATATATATTTTTCTACGTATTTAAATTATTTTATTTCATAAAAATTTACGTTATTTTATTGTGTGTATTCGTATATATTTTGAAACAAATTTTATACAAATTTTAGTTATTTTATGTATATTTGTATATATATTTTCATACAAATTTATATTATTTTATGTGTATTCTTACATATATTTTATTACAAATTTACCTTATTTTATGTTTATTTTGTATATTTATTTCATTCAATTTTAAATTATTTAATGTGTATATTTGTATTTGTATTTAGGTTATTTTATGTGTGTTTTCTATATATATTTTCATCCAAAATTACATTATTTTATTGTTATTTTCTTAATTTAACTCGATACGAATTTAGATTATTTCATAGGTATTTTGTATACATATTTTTATACTCATTTACATTATCTAATGTGTGTTTTTATATATTTTTTTATGCAAACTAATTTTATGTGCATTTTTGTACATATATTTTTATAGAAACTTAAAACGTTATTTTATGTGTATTTTGTATATGTTTTCTCATACAAATTTACATTATTTAATTAGTTTTTTGTTTATTTATTTTGATACGAATGACTTGATTATTTGTGTATTTTGTAAATATTTTTTATACGTATTTACATTACTTAATGTGTATTTTGTTTATATATATTTTTTACAAATTTACGTTATTATATGTGTATTTGTTAAAAATATTTTGAAACGAATTTACTTTATTTTATGTATTTTGTATATATATTTCAATTCAAATTTAACTTATTTTGTGAGTATTTTGAATATCAATTTTCATACAAATTTAATTACTTATGTGTATTTTTGTATATAATTTTATACAAATTTACGTTATTTTATGTGCATTTTGTATATATATATTTATACAAATACACATTCTCTTATTGGTATTTTGTTTATTTATATTTATACGAATTTACATTATTTTATATGTATTTTGTATACATTTTTGATTCGTATTTACTTAATTTTATTTGTATTTTGTATATATATATTCATAGAAATCTACGTTATTTTATGTGTATTCAAATTTTCGTAATTTTATGTGTATTTTGTATATTTGTTTTCCTACAAATATACGTTCTTTTATCGGAATTTTGTTTATTTATTTTGATACGAATTTTCATTATTTTAGGTGTATTTGATATATATATTTTTATACTTATTTACATAATTTTATATGTATTTTGAATATATATTTTCATAGAAATTTACTCTATATGTATATACAAAAAAACACAAAAATAATTTAAATTAGTATGAAAATAAATATACAAAATACACATAAAATTAGGTAAATTTGTAATAAAATACATATACAAAATACACTTAAAATAATGTAAATTTGAATGAAATTATATAAACAAATACACTTAAAATAACGTTAATTTGTATAAAATATATATATAAAAATACACATTAAATAATGAAAATATGTATAAAAAAATATATACAAAACACAAATAGTATAATATAAAATCGTATCAAAATATATACACAGAATATTAATAAAATAATGTACATTTGTATGAAAACTAAAATGCAAAATACCTATAAAATAACGCATTTTTTATAAAATTATATATACCAAAATACACATAAAATATTTGAATTTGTATTAAAATAAATATACAAAATGCACATACAATAAGGTAAATTTGTATTGAAATAGATATGCAAAATACATATAAAACAATGTAAATTTGTTTCAAAATATATATACGAATACACACAAAATAACGTAGATTTCTATAAATATATATATACAAAATACAAATAAAATTAAGTAAATACGAATCAAAAATGTATACAAAATACACATAAAATAATGTAAATTCGTATAAATATAAATAAACAAAATACCAATAAGAGAATGTGTATTTGTATAAATATAAATATACAAAATGCACATAAAATAACGTAAATTTGTATAAAACTATATACAAAAATACATAGAAGTATTTAAATTTGTATGAAAATAGATATACAAAATACACACAAAATAAGCTAAATTTGAATTGAAATATATATACAAAATACATAAAATAAAGTAAATTCGTTTCAAAATAGTTTTAACAAATATCCATATAATAACGTAATTTTGTAAAAAAATATATAAACAAAATACACATTAAGTAATGTAAATACGTATAAAAAAATATTTACAAAATACACAAATAATCAAGTCATTCGTATCAAAATAAATAAACAAAAAACTAATTAAATAATGTAAATTTGTATGAGAAAACATATACAAAATACACATAAAATAACGTTTTAATTTTCTATAAAAATATATGTACAAAAATGCACATAAAAATTTACATTATTTTATATGTATTTTGTACATGTATTTAAAGACAAATTTAACTAATTATATGTGTATTTTGTATATCTATTTTCAAACAAATTGAAATTATTTTTGTTTTGTTTTGTATAAATTTTTATACAAATTTTCGTTATTTTATGTATATTTTGTATATTTATTTTCCTACAATTATACGTTCTTTCATCGGAATTTTGTTTATTTATTTTGATACGAATTTACTTTATTTTAGGTGTTTTTGGTATATATATTTTTTACTATTTACATAAGTTTATGTGTATTTTGTATGCATATTTTCATAGAAATTTACTCTATTTTATGTGTATTCCTATATATATTTTGATACAAATTTACATTATTGATGTGTATTTTACATATGTATTTCAATACAAATTTACTTTATTGTATATTTATTTCAATATAAATTTAATTATTTCATGTGTATTTTTGTATATATATTTTTATGCAAATATGCGTTATTATATGGGTATTTTGCATCTTTATTTTCAAACAAATTTACATTATTTAATTGATATTTTCTTTATTTATTTTGATACGATTTAACATTATTCTATGTGTATTTTGTATATATATTTTTATACATATTTACATTATTTAATGTATATTTTGTATATATATTTTATTCAAATTTACGTTATTTTATGTGTATTTGTTTATATATTTTCATACAAATTTACATAGTTTTACACAAATTTACGTTATTTTATGTGTATTTTGTATATATATTTTCATACAAATACACATTCTTTAATTGATATTTTGTTTATTTATTTTGACACGAATTTACATTATTTAATGTCTATTTTGTATATATATTTTTATACGTATTTACAGCATCTCAAGTGCATTTTGTATATATATTTCTATAGAAATCTACGTTATTTTATGTGTATTCGTATATATATTTTGAAACAAATTTACATTGTCTTATGTGTATTTTGCATATTTAAAAAAAAAATAATTACCTTATTGTATGTGCATTTTGTATATTATTTTTAATACAAATTTAATTATTGAATGTGTATTTTTGTATATATATTTTTTATAAAAATATGCTTAATTTTATGGGTATTTTGCACCTTTATTTTCATACATATTTACGTTATTTTATTGATATTCTGTGTATTTATTTTGATACTATTTTACATTATTCTATGTGTATTTTTTATATATATTTTATACAAATGTACGTTATTTTATGTGTATTTGTTTTAATTTCTTACAAATTTACATTATTTTATGTGTATTTTGTACATGTATTTAAAGACAAATTTAACTAATTATATGTGTATTTTGAATACCTATTTTCATACAAATTGAAATTATTTTTGTTTATTTTTGTATATATTTTCAAACAAATTCTCGTTATTTTATGTGTATTTTGTATATTTATTTTTCTACAAATATACGTTCTTTTATCTGAATTTTGTTTATTGAGTTTGATACGAGTTTACCGTATTTTCTATATCTATTTTCATACAAATTTAATTACTTCTGTGTATTTTTGTATATAGTTTATTTTGTATATTTATATTTATACAAATACACATTCTTTTATTGGTATTTTGTTAATTTTTTTTATACGAATTTACATTATTTTATGTGTATTTTGTATACATTTTTTTATACGTATTTACTTCATTTTATGTGTATTTTGTATATATATTTTTATAGAAATCTACGTTATTTTATGTGTATTCGTATACATATTTTAAAACAAATTTACATTGTTTTATATGTATTTTGCATATCTATTTCAATACAAATTTACCTTATTGTATGTGTTTTTTATATATTTATTTTAATACAAATTTAATTTTTTTATATGTATTTTGGTATACATATTTTTATAAATAAAAAAAATGCGTTATTTTATGGGTATTTTGCCTCTTTATTTTCATACAAATTTACATTATTTTATTAATATTCTGTGTATTTATTTTGATACGATTTTATATTATTCTATTTGTGTTTTGTATATATTTTTTTACACAAATTTACGTTATTTTAAGTGTATTTATTTATGTATTTTCATTCAAATTTACATTATTTTATGTGTATTTTGTATATGTATTTCAATACAAATTTAACTAATTTTATGTGTATTTTGTATATTTATTTTCATACAAATTTAAAAATAGTTTGATACAAATTTAGGTTATTTTATGTGTATTTTGAATATCTATTTTCATACAATTACACATTCTTTTATTGATATTTTGATTATTTATTTGGACGCGAGTTTATATTATTTAATGTGTATTTTGTATATATATTTTTATTCGTATTTACATCATTTCATGTGTATTTTGTATATATATTCCTATAGAAATCAACGTTATTTTATGTGTATTCGTATATATATTTTGAAACAAATTTACACTGTTTTATGTGAATTTTGCGTATTTTTTCAATACAAATTTACCTTATTGTATGTGCATTTTGTATATGTATTTTTAATTTTATGTATTTTGCATCTTTCAAATTTAAATTATTTATTGATATTCTGTGTACTTATTTTGATACGGTTTCACATTATTCTATGTATGTTTTATATATATTTTATACAAATGTACGTTATTTTATGTGTATTTGTTTTCATTTCATACAAATTTACATAATTTTATGTGTAATTTAACTAATTATATGTGTATTACAAATACACATTCTTTTATTGGTATTTTGTTTATTTATTTTGATACGAATTTATATTATTTTATGTGTATTTTGTATATATATTTTTATAGAAATCTACGTTATTTTATGTGTATTCGTATATATATTTTGAAACAAATTTACATTGTTTTGTATGTATTTTGCATATCTATTTCAATACAAATTTACCTTATTGTATGTGTTTTTTGTATATTTATTTTAATACAAATTTAATTTTTTGATGTGTATGATTGGTATATATATTTTTATAAATAAAAAAAATGTGTTATTTTATGGGTATTTTGCTTCTTTATTTTCATACAAATTTATATTATTTTATTAATATTCTGTGTATTTATTTTGATACGATTTTACATTATTCTATTTGTGTTTTGTACATATTTTTTTATACAAATTTACGTTATTTTAAGTGTATTTGTTTATGAATTTTCATACAAATTTACATTATTATATGTGTATTTTGCGTATGTATTTCAATACAAATTTACCTAATTTTATGTGTATTTTGTATATTTATTTCCATACAAATTTAAAATATTTTTGTGTATTTTTGTATATAGTTTGATACAAATTTAGGTTATTTTATATGTATTTTGTATATCTATTTTCATACAAATACACATTCTTTTATCGATATTTTGTTTATTTATTTTGACGCGAATTTACATTATTTAATGTGTATTTTGTATATATATTTTTATACGTATTTACATCATTTCATGTGTATTTTGTATAGTTTTAAACAAATTTATATTATTTAATGTGTATTTTGTATATATATATTTATACAAATACACATTCTTTTATTGATATTTTGTTTATTTATTTTGATACTAATTTACATTATTTTATGTGTATTTTGTATACATTTTTTATACGTATTTACTTAATTTTATGTGTATTTTGTATATATATTTTTATAAAAATCTACCTTATTTCATGTGTATTCGTATATATATTTTGAAATAAATTTACATTGTTTATATGTATTTTGCATATCTATTTTTGTGTATTCTGTATTTATTTTTGTTATACATAGAATAATGTAAAATCGTATCAAAATAAGTACACAGAATATCAATAAAATAATTTAAATTTGTATGAAAATAAAGATGCAAAATAACCATAAAATAAAGCATATTTTTTTTAGAAAATACATATACAAAAATACACATAGAATAATTAAATTTGTATTAAAATTAATATACAAAATGCACATACAATAAGGTAAGTTTGTATTAAAAAAAAAACGCAAAATAAACATAAAACAGTGTAAATTTGTTTCAAAATATATATACGAATACACATAAAATAACGTTGATTTCTATAGGAATATATATACAAAATACACATGAAATGATGTAAATACGTATAAAAATATATATACAAAATACACATTAAATACTGTAAACTCGCGTCAAAATAAATAAAAATATCAATAAAAGAATGTGTATTTGTATGAAAATAGATATACAAAATACACATAAAATAACCTAAATTTGTATCAAACTATATACAAAAATACACAAAAATATTTTAAATTTGTATGAAAATAAATATACAAAATACACATAAAATTAGGTAAATTTGTATTGAAATACATATAGAAAATACACATAAAATAATGTAAATTTGAATGAAAAGACATAAACAAATACACTTAAAATAACGTAAATTTGTATAAAAAAATATATACAAAAAACAAATAGAATAATGTAAAATCGTATCAAAATAAATACATAGAATATTAATAAAATAATGTAAATTTGTATGAAAATAAAGAGGCAAAATACCCATAAAATAACGCATTTTTTTTATTTATAAAAATATATATACCAAAATACACAAAAAAATTAAATTTGAATTAAAATAAATATATAAAAAACACATACAATAAGGTAAATTTGTATTGAAATAGATATGCAAAATACATATAAAACAATGTAAATTTGTTTCAAAATATATATTCGAATACACATAAAATAACGTAGATTTCTATAAAAATATATATACAAAATACACATAAAATGAAAAAAATACGTATAAAAAAATGTATACAAAATACACATAAAATAATGTAAATTCGTATCAAAATAAATATACAAAATACCAATAAAAGAATGTGTATTTGTATAAATATAAATATACAAAATACACATAAAATAACATAAATTTATATAAAACTATATACAAAAATACACAGAAGTATTTTAATTTGTATGAAAATAAATATACAAAATAAGGTAAATTCGTTTCAAATTCAATAAACAAAATTCAGATAAAAGAACGTATATTTGTAGAAAAAATAAATATAAAAAATACACATAAAATAACGAAAATTTGTATGAAAAAAAAATAAATAAACAAAAATAATTTCAATTTGTATATCTACTTTCACACAAATTTAATTACTTTTGTGTATTTTTGCATATAGTTTTATATAAATTTACGTTATTTTATTTGTATTTTGTATATTTATATTTATACAATACATGCATTTTGTATATTTATTTCAATACAAATTTAAATATTTTATGTGTATTTTGGTATATATATTTTTTATAAAAAATGCGATGTTTTGGGGGAATTTTGCATCTTTATTTTCATACAAATTTACATTATTTTATTGATATTCTGTGTATTTATTTTGATACGATTTTACATTATTCTATTTGTATTTTTTATATATTTTTTATATACATTTACATTATTTAATGTGTATCTTGCATATACATTTTATACAAATTTACGTTATTTTAAGTGTGTTTCTTTATATATTTTCACTCAAATTTACATTATTTGATGTGTATTTTGTATATGTATTTCAATACAAATTTACCGAATTTTACGTGTATTTTGTATATTTCTTTTCATACAAATTTAAATTATTTTTGTGTATTTTTGTATATAGTTTTATACAAATTTAGGTTATTTTATGTACTCATTTACATTATTTAATGTGTGTTTTGTATATATATTTTTATGCAAATTTACTTTATCTTATGTGCATTTTTGTACATATATTTTTATAGAAATTTGCGTTATTTGTATATGTTTTCTCATACAAATTTACATTATTTTATTGTTATTTTTTTTATTTATTTTGATACGAATTACATGATTATATGTGTATTTTGTACATATTTTTTATACGTATTTACATTACTTAATGTGTATTTTGTTTATATATTTTAAACAAATCTACGTTATTATATGTATTTGTATAAATATTTTGATATAAATTTACATTATTTTATGTATTTTGTATATATATTTCAATTCAAATTTAGTTTATTTTAGCTGTATTTTATATATCTATTTTCATACAGCTTTAATTACTTCTGTGTATTTTTGTATATAGTTTTATACAAATTTACGATATTTTATGTGTATTTTGTATATTTACATTTATACAAATTCACATTCTTTTATTGGTATTTTGTTTATTTATTTTGATACGATTTTACATTATTTTATGTGTATTTTGTATTAATTATTTTATACGTATTTACTTCATTTTATGTGTATTTTGTATATATTTTTATAGAAATCAGCGTTATTTTATGTGTATTCATACAAATTTAAATTATTTTATTAATATTCTGTGTATTTATTTTTGATACGATTTTACATTTTTCAATTTGTGTTTTGTATATATTTTTTTTATACATATTTACATTATTTAATGTGTATTTTGTATATATATTTGATACAAATTTACGTTATTTTAAGTGTATATGTTTATATATTTTCATTCAAATTTCCATTATTTTATGTGCATTTTGTATATGTATTTCAATACAAATTTACCTAATTTTATGTGTATTTTGTATATTTATTTTCATACAAATTTTAATTATTTTTGTGTATTTTTGTATATAGTTTTATACAAACTTAGGTTATTTTATGAGTATTTTGTATATCTATTTTCATACAAATACACATTCTTTTATTGATATTTTGTTTATTTATTTTGACGAGAATTTAAATTATTTAATGTGTATTTTGTATATATATATTTTTATTCGTATTTACATCATTTCATGTGTATTTTGTATATATATTTCTATAGAAATCTACGTTATTTTATGTGTATTCGTATATAGATTTTTAAACAAATTTACACTTTTATGTGCATTTTGTATATTTTTTCAATACAAATTTATCTTATTGTACCTGCATTTTGTATATTAATTTTAATACAAATTTAATTATTCTATGTGTATTTTTGTATATGTATTTTTAAAAAAATATGCTTTATTTTATGGGTATTTTGCATCTTCATTTTCAAACAAAATTACATTATTTTATTGATTTTCTGTGTATTTATTTTGATACGATTTTACATTATTCTATGTATATTTTGTATATCTATTTTATACAAATGTACGTTATTTTATGTGAATTTGTTTTCATTTCATACAAATTTACATTATTTTATGTGTATTTTGTACATGTATTTAAATACAAATTTAACTAATTATATGTGTATTTTGTATATCTATTTTCATACAAATTGAAATTTATTTTTTTGTTTTTTTGTATATATTTTTATTCAAATTTTCGTAATTTTATGTGTATTTTGTATATTTATTTTCCTAAAAATATACGTTCTTTTATCGGAATTTTGTTTATTTATTTTGATACGAATTTTCATTTTTTTAGGTGTATTTGATATATATATTTTTATACTTATTTACATAATTTTATATGTATTTTGAATATATATTTTCATAGAAATTTACTCTATACATTTTTTTATACGTATTTACTTCATTTTATGTGTATTTTGTATATATATTTTTTATATAAATCTACGTTATTTTATGTGTATTCGTATATATTTTGAAACAAATTTACATTGTTTTATATGTATTTTGCATATCTATTTTAATACAAATTTATCTTATTGTATGTGTTTTTTGTATATTTATTTTAATACAAATTTAATTTTTTGATGTGTATTTTGGTATATATATTTTTATAAATAAAAAAAAAGGGTTATTTTATGGGTATTTTGCTTCTTTATTTTCATACAAATTTACATTATTTTATTAATTTTCTGTGTATTTATTTTGATACGATTTTATATTATTCTATTTGTGTTTTGTACATATTTTTTTATACAAATTTACTTTATTTTAAGTGTATTTGTTTATGTATTTTCATTCAAATTTACATTATTTTATGTGTATTTTGTGTATGTATTTCAATACAAATTTACCAAATTTTATGTGTATTTTGTATATTTTTTTTTAATACAAAAAATATATTTGTGTATTTTTGTATATAGTTTGATACAAATTTAGGTTATTTTATGTGTATTTTGTATATCTATTTTCATACAAATACATATTCTTTTATTGATATTTTGTTTATTTATTTTGACGCGAATTTACATAATTTAAAGTGTATTTTTTATATATATTTTTATACGTATTTACATCATTTCATGTGTATTTTGTATAGTTTTAAACAAATTTATATTATTTAAAGTGTATTTTGTATATATATATTTATACAAATACACATTCTTTTATTGGTATTTTGTTTATTTATTTTGATACTAATTTACATTATTTTATGTGTATTTTGTATACATTTTTTATACGTATTTACTTAATTTTATGTGTATTTTGTATATATATATATATATATATATATATATATATATATATATATATATATATATATATATATATATATATATATATATATATATATATATATATATATATATATATATATTTTTTTTTTAAATCTACCTTATTTCATGTGTATTCGTATATATATTTTGAAACAAATTTACATTGTTTATATGTATTTTGCATATCTATTTTTGTGTATTCTGTATTTAATTTTGTTATACATAGAATAATGTAAAATCGTATCAAAATAAGTACACAGAATATCAATAAAATAATTTAAATTTGTATGAAAATAAAGATGCAAAATACAAATAAAATAAGGCATATTTTTTTTATAAAATACATATACAAAAATACACGTAGAATAATTAAATTTGTATTAAAATTAATATAAAAAATGCCCATACAAGAAGGTAAATTTGTATTGAAAAAATATGCAAAATACACTAAAAACAAAGTATCTTTGTTTCAATATATATACGAATACACATAAAATAACGTAGATTTCTATAGAAATATATATACAAAATACACATGAAATTATGTAAATACGTATAAAAAATATATATATATATATATATATATATATATATATATATATATATATATATATATATATATATATATATATATATATATATATATATATATATATATATATATATATATATATATATATATATATATATATATATATATATATATATATATATATATAATTCATATTATGTAATGTAAAGTCGTGTCTAAATAAATAAACAAGATATAATGAAAAGAATGTGTATTTGTATGAAAATAAATATTAGATAATAAATTTGTATGAAATATATATGCAAGATACACATTAAATAATGTAAATATGTATAAAAAAATATATTCAAAAAACAAATAGAATTATGTAAAATCGTATCAAAATAAATACACCGAATATTAATAAAATAATGTAAATTTGTATGAAAATAAAGATGCAAAATTCTATCAAATACCGCATTTCTTATAAAAATATATATACCAAAATACACATAAAATATTTAAATTTGTATTGAAATAAATATACAAAATGCACATACAAAAAGGTAAACTTCTATTGAAAGAGATATGCAAAAATACATATAAAACAATGTAAATTTGTTTCAAAATATATATACGAATACACATAAAATAACGTAGATTTCTATATAAATATATATACAAAATACACATAAAATTAGGTAAATACGTATAAAAAAATGTAAACAAAATACACATTAAATAATATAAACTCGAAACAAAATAAATAAACAAAATATCAATAAAAGAATGTGTAATTGTATAAATATAAATGTACAAAATACACATACAAAATAAACATAAAATAAGGTAAATTTGTAATGAAATATATGTACAAAATACACATAAAATAATGTAAATTTATATGAAAATATATATACAAATACACATAAAATACCATGAATTTGTATAAAATTATATATTCAAAATAAATATTAAATAATGTAAATACGTATAAAAATATATATAAAAAGTACATATAAAATAATGTAAATTCGTATCAATATAAATCAACAAAATAACAATAAAATAATATAAATTTGAATGAAAATAGATTTACAAAATACACATAACATTACTAAAATTTGTATTGAAATATATACAAAAATACATAAAAATAATTTGTTTGTATGAAAATAGATATTGAAAATACACATAAAACTAGGTAAATTTCTTTTGAAATATATATACAAAATAACCATAAAATATTGTAAATTTGTGTCAAAATATATAAACAAATACACATAAAATAACGTAAATTTGTATGAAAAATATATACAAAATACACGTAGAATAATGTCAAATCGTATCAAAATGAATGAACAGAGTATCAATATAATAACGTAAATTCGTATGAAAATAAAGATGCAAAATACCCATAAAATAAAGCATATTTTTATAAAAATATATATACAAAAATACACATAGAATAATTAAATTTGTATTAAAATTAATATACAAAATGCATATACAATAAGGTAAATTTGTATTGAAAAAATATGCAAAATACACATAAAAGTGTAAATTTGTTTAAAAATCTATATACGAATACACATAATATAACGTAGATTTCTATAGAAATATATATACAAAATACACATGAAATTATGTAAATACGTATAAAAATATATATACAAAATACACATTAAATAATTTAAATTCTCGTCAAAATCAATAAACAAAATATCAATAAAAGAATGTGTATTTGTATGAAAATATATATACAAAATACACGTAAAATTAGGTAAATTTGTATTGAAATACATATACAAAATACGCATAAAATAATGGAAATTTGAATGAAATATATAAACATATACACTTAAAATAACGTAAATTTGTATCAAATATATATACAAAATACACATTAAATAATGCAAATATGTATAAAAAAATATATACAAAACACAAATAGAATAATGTAAAATTGTATCAACAATAAATACACAGAATATTAATAAAATAATGTAAATTTGTATGAAAATAAAGATGCAAAATAGCCATAAAATAACGCATTTTTTATAAAAATATATATACCAAAATACACATAAAATATTAAAATTTGTATTAAAATAAATATAAAAAATGCACATACTATAAGGTAAATTTGTATTGAAATAGATATGCAAAATACATATAAAACCATGTAAATTTGTTTCAAAATATATATACTAATACACATAAAATAACGTAGATTTCTATAAAAATATATACAAAATACACATAAAATGAAGTAAATACGTATAAAAAATTAATACAAAATATACATAAAAATCGTATCAAAATAAATAAACAAAATACCAGTAAAAGAATGTGTATTTGTATAAATATAAATATACAAAATACACATAAAATATCGTAAATTTGTATAAAACTATATGCAAAAATACACAGAAGTAATTAAATTTCTATGAAAATATATATACAAAATACAGCTAAAATAAGCTAAATTTGAATTGAAATGTACATACAAAATACATAAAATAATGTAAATCTGTATCAAAATATTTATACAAATACATATAATAACGTAGATTTGTTTAAAAATATATAAACAAAATACACATTAAGTAATGTAAATACGTATAAAAAATATGTACAAAATACACATATAATCATGTAATTCGTATCAAAATAAATAAACAAAATAGCAATAAAATAATGTAAATTTGTATGAGAAAACATATACAAATAACGCAAATTTCTATAAAAATATATGTACAAAAATGCACATAAAATAAAGTAAATTTGCAAAAAAATATATATACAAAACACACACTAAATAATGTAAATGCGTACATAAAATAACCTAAATTTGTATAAAACTATATACAAAAATACACAAAAATAATTTAAATTTGTTTAAAAAGAAAATATATATGCAAGATACTCATTAAATAATGTAAATCTGTATAAAAAATATATATACAAAAAACAAAAAGAATAATGTAAAATCGTATCAAAATAAACACACAGAATATCAATAAAATAATGTAAATTTGTATAAAAATAAAGATGCAAAATTCCCAAAAATGATCGCATTTTTTATAAAAATATATTTACCAAAATACACATAAAATATTTAAATTTGTATTGAAATAAATATACAAAATGCATATACAGTAAGGTAAATTTGTATTGAAAGAGATTTTCAAAAATACATATAAAACAATGTAAATTTGTTTCAAAATATATATACGAATACACATAAAATAAAGTAGATTTCTATAGAAAAATATATACAAAATACATATGAAATTATGTAAATACGTATAAAAATATATATACAAAATACATATCAAATAATGTAAATTCGCGTTAAAAATAAATTAACAAAATATCATGAAAAGAATGTGTATTTGTATGAACATAGATAATAGATAATAAATTTGTATGAAATATATATGCAAGATACACATTAAATAATGTAAATATGTATAAAAAAAAGTATATACAAAAAACAAATAGAATAATGTAACATCGTATCAAAATAAATACACCGAATATTAATAAAATAATGTAAATTTGTATGAAAATAAAGATGCAAAACTCCCATAAAATAGCGCATTTCTTATAACAATATATATACCAAAATACACATAAAATATTTAAATTTGCATTGAAATAAATATACAAAATGCACATACAATAAGGTAAATTTGTATTGAAAGAGATATGCAAAAATACATATAAAACAATGTAAATTTGTTTCAAAATATATATACGAATACAAATAAAAAAACGTAGATTTCTATAAAAATATATATACAAAATACACATAAAATAATGTAATTTCGAATTAAAATAAATGTAAATTTGAATGAAAATATATAAAGAAATACACTTAAAATAACGTAAATTTGTATAAAATATATATGCAAGATACACATTAAATAATGTAAATGTGTATAAAAAAATATATACAAAAAACAAATAGAATAATGTAAAATCGTATCAAAATAAATACACAGAATATCAATAAAATAATGTAAATTTGTATGAAAATAAAGATGCAAAATTCCCAAAAATTATCGCATTTTTTATAAAAATATATATACCAAAATACACATAAAATATTTAAATTTGTATTGAAATAAATATACAAAATACATATACAGTAAGGTAAATTTGTATTAAAAGAGATATTCAAAAATACATATAAAACAATGTAAATTTGTTTCAAAATATATATACGAATACACATAAAATAAAGTAGATTTCTATAGAAATATATATACAAAATACATATGAAATTATGTAAATACGTATAAAAATATATATACAAAATACATATCAAATAATGTAAATTCGTGTCAAAACGTAGATTTCTATAGAAATATATATACAAAATGCACTTGAGATGCTGTAAATACGTATAAAAATATATATACAAAATAGACATTAAATAATGTAAATTCGTGTCAAAATAAATAAACAAAATATCAATAAAAGAATGTGTATTTGTATGAAAATACATATATAAAATACACATAAAATAACGTAAATGTGTATAAAACTATGTAAATTTCTATGAAATTATATAAACAAATACACATAAAATAACGTAAATTTGAATAAAATATATATACAAAATATACATTAAATAATGTAAATATGTATAAATATATATGTACAAAATACACATAGAATAATGTTAATCGTATCAAAATAAATAAAGAGAATATCAATTAAATAATGTAAATTTGTATGAAAATAAAGATGCAAAATACCCATATAATAACGCATATTTGCATAAATATATATATACAAAAATACACATGAAATAATTAAATTTATATTGAAATAAATATGCAATAAAGTAAATTTGTATTGAAATAGATATGTAAAATACACATCAATAATGTAAATTTGTATCAAAATATATATACGAATACACATAAAATAGAGTAAATTTCTATGAAAATATACATACAAAATACACATAAACTTATGTAAATAGTAAAAAATATATATACCAAATACACCTAAAATAAAATAAATTCGTATCAAAATAAATAAACAAAATTCCGATGAAAGGATGTATAATTGTAGGAAAATAAATATACAAAATATACATAAAATAATGAAAATTTGTATAAAATTTATACAAAAAAAAAATTCCAATTTGTTTGAAAATAGATATACAAAATACACATATAATTAGTTAAATTTGTCTTTAAATACATGTACAAAATACATATAAAATAATGTAAATTTTTATGTGCATTTTTGTACATATATTTTTATAGAAAATTAAAACGTTATTTTATGTGTATTTTGTATATGTTTTCTCATACAAATTTACAATATTTAATTAGTTTTTTGTTTATTTATTTTGATACGAATGACTTGATTATTTGTGTATTTTGTAAATATTTTTTTATACGTATTTACATTACTTAATGTGTATTTTGTTTATATATTTTTTTACAAATTTACGTTATTATATGTATATTTGTTAAAAATATTTTGAAACGAATTTAATTTATTTTATGTATTTTGTATATATATTTCAATTCAAATTTAGCTTATTTTGTGTGTATTTTGTATATCTATTTTCATACAAATTTAAATACTTCTGTGTATTTTTGTATATAGTTTTATACAAATTTACGTTATTTTATGTGCATTTTGTATATTTATATTTATACAAATACACATTCTCTTATGGGTATTTTGTTTATTTATAATTATACGAATTTACATTGTTTTATATGTATTTTGCATATCTATTTCAATACAAATTTACCTTATTGTATGTGCATTTTGTATATTTATTTTAATACAAATTCAAAAATTTTATGTGTATTTTGGTATATATAATTTTATTAAAAAAATGCGTTATTTTATAGGTATTTTGCATCTTAGTTTTCATACAAATGTGCATTATTTTATTAATATTCTGTGTACATATTTTGATAAAATTTTATATTATACTATTTGTGTTTTGTATATATTTTTTTATACATATTTTAATTATTTAATGTGTATTTTTTATATATATTTTATACAAATTAAACTTATTTTTAGTGTATTACGTTTATATAATTTCATTCAAATTTACATTATTTTAAGTGTATTTTGTATATGTATTTTATTACAAATTTACCTAATTTTATGTGTATTTTGTATATTTATTTTCATACAAATTTAAATTATTTTTGTGTTTTTTTGTATATACATATAGAGTAAATTTCTATGAAAATATATTCAAAATACATATAAAATTATGTAAATAAGTATAAAAATATGTATATCAAATACACCTCAAATAATGAAAATTCGTATCAAAATAAATAAACAAAATTCCGATAAAAGAACGTATATTTCTAGGAAAATAAATATACAAAATACACATAAAATTAGGTAAATTTGTATTTAAATACATATACAAAATACACTTAAAATAATGTAAATTAGAATGAAATTATATAAACAAATACACTTAAAATAACGTTAATTTGTATAAAATATATATAAAAATACACATTAAATAATGAAAATATGTATAAAAAAATATATACAAAACACAAATAGTATAATATAAAATCGTATCAAAATATATACACAGAATATTAATAAAATAATGTACATTTGTATGAAAACTAAGATGCAAAATACCTATAAAATAACGCATTTTTTATAAAATTATATATACCAAAATACACATAAAATATTTAAATTTGTATTAAAATAAATATAAAAAATGCACATACAATAAGGTAAATTTGTATTGAAATAGATATGCAAAATATATATAAAACAATGTAAATTTGTTTCAAAATATATATACGAATACACATAAAATAACGTAGATTTCTATAAATATATATATACAAAATACAAATAAAATTAAGTAAATACGAATCAAAAATGTATACAAAATACACATAAAATAATGTAAATTCGTATAAATATAAATAAACTAAATACCAATAAGAGAATGTGTATTTGTATAAATATAAATATACAAAATGCACATAAAATAACGTAAATTTGTATAAAACTATATACAAAAATACACAGAACTAATTAAATTTGTATGAAAATAGATATACAAAATACACACAAAATAAGCTAAATTTGAATTGAAATATATATACAAAATACATAAAATAAAGTAAATTCGTTTCAAAATATTTTTAACAAATACACATATAATAACGTAAATTTGTAAAAAAAAATAGAAACAAAATACACATTAAGTAATGTAAATACATATAAAAAAAACATTTACAAAATACACAAATAATGAAGTCATTCGTATCAAAATAAATAAACAAAAAACTAATTAAATAATGTAAATTTGTATGAGAAAACATATACAAAATACACATAAAATAACGTTTTAAGTTTCTATAAAAATATATGTACAAAAATGCACATAAAATTAGTTTGCATAAAAAAATATATACAAAACACACATTAGATAATGTAAATGAGTATAAAAATATGTATACAAAATACCTATGAAATAATCTAAATTCGTATCGAGTTAAATTAAGAAAATAACAATAAAATAATGTAATTTTGGATGAAAATATATATAGAAAACACACATAAAATAACCTAAATACAAATACAAATATACACATTAAATAATTTAAAATTGAATTAAATAAATATACAAAATAAACATAAAATGAGGTAAATTTGTAATAAAATATATGTAAGAATACACATGAAAAAATACAAAATACCCATAAAATATTGTAAATTTGTGTCAAAATATATAAACAAATACACATAAAATAACTTAAAATAACGTAAATATGTATCAAATATATATACAAAAAACACATTAAATAATGTAAATATGTATAAAAAAATATATACAAAACACAAATAAAATAATTTAAAATCGTATCAAAATAAATACAGAAAATATTAATAAAATAATGTAAATTTGTATGAAAATTAAGATGCAAAATACTTATAAAATAACGCATTTTTTATAAAAATATATATACGAAAAAACATAAAATATTTGATTTTGTATTAAAATAAATAGATATACAAAATACACATAAAATAAGCAAAATTTGAATTGAAATATATATATACAAAATACATAAAATAATGTAAATTTGTGTCAAAATACTTATACAAATACACATATAATAACGTAAATTTGTATAAAAATATATCAACAAAATACACATTAAATAATGTAAATACGTATAAAAAAATGTACAAAATACACAAATAATCATGTAATTCGTATCAAAATAAATAGACAAAATACCAATAAAAAAATGTAAATTTCTATGACAAAACATATACAAAATACACATAAATAACGCAAATATCAATAAAAATATATATAATATAATATATTTTTATACATATTTAAAATATTTAATGTATATTTTGTATATATATTTTATCCAAATTTACGTTATTTTATATGTATTTGTTTATATATTTTCATACAAATTTACATTATTTTATGTGAGTTTTGTATATGTATTTCAATACAAATTTGCCTAACTTTATGTGTATTTTGCATATCTATTTTCAAACAAATTTAAATTATTTTTGTGTATTTTTGTATATATTTTATACAAATTTTAGTTATTTTATTTGTTTTTTGTATATATATTTTCCTACAAATTTACATTCTTTTATTTGATTTTTTTGTATTTAATTTTACAATTTACATTATTTTATGTGTATCTTGTATATATATTTTTCTACGTATTTAAATTATTTTATGTGTATTTTATATATACATTTTCATAAAAATTTACGTTATTTTATTGTGTGTATTCGTATATATTTTGAAACAAATTTTATACAAATTCATGTTATTTTATGTGTATTTGTATATATATTTTCATACAAATTTATATTATTTAATGTGTATTCTTACATATATTTTATTACAAATTTACCTTATTTTATGTTTATTTTGTATATTCATTTCATCCAATTTAAAATTATTTAATGTGTATTTTTGTATTTGTATTTAGGTTATCTTAGGTTATCTTTAGGTTACTTTATTTTATGTTTATTTTGTATATTTTTTTTCATTCAATTTTAAATTATTTTATGTGTATATTTGTATTTGTAATTAGGTTATTTTATGTGTAATTTGTATATATATTTTCATCCAAAATTACATTATTTCATTGGTATTTTCTTAATTTAATTCGATACGAATTTAGATTATCTCATAGGTATTTTGTATACATATTTTTATACTTATTTACATTATCTAAAGTGTGTTTTGTATATATATTTTTATGCAAATTTATTTTATGTTCATTTTTGTACATATATTTTTATAGAAATTTGCATTATTTTATGTATATAATTTTATATAAATTTACGTTATTTTATGTGCATTTTCTATATTTATATTTATACAAATACACATTTTTTTAATGGTATATTGTTTATTTACATTTATACGAATTTACATTATTTTATGTGTATTTTGTATACATTTTTTTATTCGTATTTACTTAATATTATGTGTATTTTGTATATGTATTTTTATAGAAATCTACATTATTTTATGTGTATTCGTATATATATTTTGAAACAAATTTACATTATTTTATATGTATTTTGCATATCTATTTCAATACAAATTTACCTTATTGTATGTGCATTTTGTATATTTATTTTAATACAAATTCAAATATTTTATGTGTATTTTGGTATCAATAATTTTATATTATATTTTATAGGTATTTTGCATCTTAATTTTCATACAAATTTACATTATTTTATTAATATTCTGTGTATATATTTTGATACGATTTTACATTATTCTATTTGTGTTTTGTATATATTTTTTTATACATATTTACATTATTTAATGTGTATTTTGAATATATATTTCATACAAAGTTACGTTATTATATGTGTATTTGTTTATATATTTTCTTTCAAATTTACATTATTTTATGTGTATTTTGTATATGTATTTCAATACAAATTATCATAATTTAATGTGTATTTTGTATATTTCTTTTCATACAAATTTAAATTATTTTTGTGTATTTTTGTATATAGTTTTATACAAATTTAGGTTATTTTATGTACGCATTTACATTATTTAATGTGTGTTTTGTATATATATTTTTATCCAAAGTTACTTTATTTTACGTTCATTTTTGGACATATATTTTTATAGAAATTAGCGTTATTTTATATGTATTTGTATATGTTTTCTCATACAAATTTACATTATTTTATTGATATTTTGTTTATTTAGTTTGATACGAATTACATGATTATATGTGTATTTTGTACATATTTTATTATACGTATTTACATTACTTAATCTGTATTTTGTTTATATATTTTTAAACAAATTTACGTTATTATATGTATTTTTATAAATATTTTGATACAAATTTACATTATTTTATGTATTTTGTATATACATTTCAATTCAAATTTAGCTTATTTTATCTGTATTTTGTATATCTATTTTCATACGAATTTAATTACTTCTGTGTATTTTTGTATATAGTTTTATACAAATTTACGTTATTTTATGTGTATTTGTATATTTATATTTATACAAATACACATTCTTTTATTATTATTTTGTTTATTTATTTTGATACGAATTTACATTATTTTGTGTATTTTGTATACATTTTCTTATACGTATTTACTTCATTTTATGTGTATTTTGTATATATATATTTTTATACAAATCTACGTTATTTTATGTGTATTCGTATACATATTTTGAATCAAATTTACATTGTTTTATATGTATTTTGCATATCTATTTCAATACAAATTTACCTTATTGTATGTGTTTTTTGTATATTTATTTTAATACAAATTTATTTTTTTGATGTGTATTTAGGTATATATATTTTTATAAATAAAAAAAATGCGTTATTTTATGGGTATTTTTAAAAATATTTTGATACAAATCTACATTATTTTATGTATTTTGTATATACATTTCAATTCAAATTTAGCTTATTTTATCTCTATTTTGTATATCTATTTTCATACGAATTTAATTACTTCTGTGTATTTTTGTATATAGTTTTATACAAATTTACGTTATTTTATGTGTATTTTGTATATTTATATTTATACAAATACACATTCTTTTATTGGTATTTTGTTTATTTATTTTGATACGAATTTACATTATTTTATGTGTATTTTGTATACATTTTCTTATACGTATTTACTTCATTTTATGTGTATTTTGTATATATATTTTTATACAATTCTACGTTATTTTATGTGTATTCGTATATATATTTTGAAACAAATTTACATTGTTTTATATGTATTTTGCATATCTATTTCAATACAGATTTACCTTATTGTATGTGTATTTTGTATATTTATTTTAATAAAAATTAATTTTTTCATGTGTATTTTGGTATATATATTTTTATAAAAAATGCGTTATTTAATGGGTATTTTGCATCTTTATTTTCATACAAATTTACATTGTTTTATTAATATTCTGTGTATTTATTTTGATACGATTTTACATTATTCTATTTGTGTTTTGAATATATTTTTTTATACATATTTACATTATTTAATGTGTATTTTGTATATTTTAAAACAAATTTACGTTATTTTATGCGCATCTGCTAAAATATTTTGATACAAATTTACATTATTTTAATTATTTTGTATATATATTTCAATACAAATTTAGTTTATTTTATGTATATTTTGTATATCTATTTTCATTTGTATCAAAATAAATAAACAAAATAGCAATAAAATCATGTAAATTTGTATCAGAAAACATATACAAATACACATAAAATAACGCAAATTTCTAAAAAGATATATGTACAAAAATGCACATAAAATAAAGTAAATTTGCATAAAAATATATATACAAAACACACATTAAATAATGTAAATGCGTACATAAAATAACCTAAATTTGTATTAAACTATATACAAAAATACACAAAAAATATATATACAAAAAACAAATAGAATAATGTAAAATTGTATCAAAATAAATACACCGAATATTAATAAAATAATGTAAATTTGTATGAAAATAAAGATGCAAAATTCCCATCAAATAGCACATTTCTTATAAAAATATATATACCAAAATACACATAAAATATTTAAATTTTATTGAAATAAATATACAAAATGCACATACAATAAGGTAAACTTCTATTGAAAGAGATGTGCAAAAATCCATATAAAACAATGTAAATTTGTTTCAAAATATATATACGAATACACATAAAATAACGTAGATTTCTATAAAAATATATATACAAAATACACATAAAATTAAGTAAATACGTATAAAAAAATGTAAACAAAATACACATAAAATAATGTAAATTCGAAACAAAATATATAAACAAAATACCAATAAAAGAATGTGTATTTGTATAAATATAAATGTACAAAATACACATACAAAATAAACATAAAATAAGGTAAATTTGTAATGAAATATATGTACAAAATACTCATAAAATAATGTAAATTTATCTGAAAATATATATACAAATACACATAAAATACCATGAATTTGTATAAAATTATATATTCAAAATAAATATTAAATAATGTAAATGAGTATAAAAATATATATACAAAGTACATATAAAATAATGTAAATTCGTATCAATATAAATCAACAAAATACCAATAAAATAATATATATTTGAATGAAAATAGATTTACAAAATACACATAACATAACTAAAATTTGTATTGAAATATATAGAAAAATACATAAAAATAATTTGAGTTTGTATGAAAAAGGTTATTCAAAATACACATAAAACTAGGTAAATTTCTTTTGAAATATATATAAAAAATACCCATAAAATATTGTAAATTTGTGTCAAAATATATAAAAAAATACACATAAAATAACTTAAAATAACGTAAATATGTATAAAAAATATATACAAAAAACACATTAAATAATGTAAGTATGTATAAAAAAATATATACAAAACACAAATAAAATAATGTAAAATCGTATCAATATAAATACAGAAAATATTAATAAAATAATGTAAATTTGTATGAAAATTAAGATGCAAAATACCCATAAAATAACCCATTTTTTATAAAAATATATATACGAAAAAACATAAAATATTTGATTTTGTATTAAAATAAATAGATATACAAAATACACATAAAATAAGCTAAATTTGAATTGAAATATAAATACAAAATACATAAAATAATGTAAATTTGTATCAAAATACTTATACAAATACACATATAATAACGTAAATTTGTATAAAAATATATAAACAAAATACACATTAAATAATGTAAATACGTATAAAAAAATGTACAAAATACAAAAATAATCATGTAATTCGTATCAAAATAAATAGACAAAATACCAATAAAATAATGTAAATTTCTATGAGAAAACATATACAAAATACACATAAATAACGCAAATATCAATAAAAATATATATAATATATTTTTATACATATTTAAAATATTTAATGTATATTTTGTATATATATTTTATCCAAATTTACGTTATTTTATATGTATTTGTTTATATATTTTCATACAAATTTACATTATTTTATGTGAGTTTTGTATATGTATTTCAATACAAATTTGCCTAACTTTATGTGTATTTTGCATATCTATTTTCAAACAAATTTAAATCATTTTTGTGTATTTTTGTATATATTTTTTTACAAATTTTAGTTATTTTATTTGTTTTTATATATATATTTTCCTACAAATATACATTCTTTTATTGGAATTTTGTGTATTTAATTTTCTACGAATTTACATTATTTTATGTGTATTTTGTATATACATTTTTCTACGTATTTAAAATATTTTATGTGTATTTTATATATACATTTTCATAAAAATTTACGTTATTTTATTGTGTGTATTCGTATATATTTTGAAACAAATTTTATACAAATTCATGTTATTTTATGTGTATTTGCATATATATTTTCATACAAATTTATATTATTTTATGTGTATTCTTACAAATATTTTATTACAAATTTACCTTATTTTATGTTTATTTTGTATATTTATTTCATTCAATTTTAAATTATTTAATGTGTATTTTTTTATTTGTATTTAGGTTATCTTAGGTTATCTTTAGGTTACCTTATTTTATGTTCATTTTGTATATTTATTTCATTCAATTTTAAATTATTTTATGTGTATATTTGTATTTGTATTTAGGTTATTTTATGTGTATTTTGCATATATATTTTCATATAAAATTACATTATTTTATTGGTATTTTCTTAATTTAATTCGATACGAATTTAGATTATTTCATAGGTATTTTGTATACATATTTTTATACTCATTTACATTATCTAAAGTGTGTTTTGTATATATATTTTTATGCAAATTTATTTTTTTCATTTTTGTACATATATTTTTATAGAAATTTGCGTTATTTTATGTATATAGTTGTATATAAATTTACGTTATTTTATGTGCATTTTGTATATCTATATTTATACAAATACACATTCTTTTATTGGTATATTGTTTATTTACATTTATACGAATTTACATTATTTTATGTGTATTTTGTATACATTTTTTTATTCGTATTTACTTAATATTATGAGTATTTTGTATATGTATTTTTATAGAAATCTACGTTATTTTATGTGTATTCGTATATATATTTTGAAACAAATTTACATTATTTTATATGTATTTTGTATATCTATTTCAATACGAATTTACCTTATTGTATGTGCATTTTGTATATTTATTTTAATACAAACTCAAATATTTTATGTGTATTTTGGTATCAATAATTTTATAAAAAATGCGTTATTTTATAGGTATTTTGCATCTTAATTTTCATACAAATTTACATTATTTTATTAATATTCTGTGTATATATTTTGATACGATTTTACATCATTCTATTTGTGTTTTGTATATATCTTTTTATACATATTTACATTATTTAATGTGTATTTTGAATATATATTTCATACAAATTTACGTTATTATATGTGTATTTGTTTATATATTTTCTTTCAAATTTACATTATTTTATGTGTATTTTGTATATGTATTTCAATACAAATTAACATAATTTTATGTGTATTTTGTATATTTCTTTTCATACAAATTTAAATTATTTTTGTGTATTTTTGTATATAGTTTTATACAAATTTAGGTTATTTTATGTACGCATTTACATTATTTAATGTGTGTTTTGTATATATATTTTTATCCAAAGTTACTTTATTTTACGTTCATTTTTGGACATATATTTTTATAGGAATTAGCGTTATTTTATATGTATTTGTATATGTTTTCTCATACAAATTTACATTATTTTATTGATATTTTCTTTATTTAGTTTGATACGAATTACATGATTATATATGTATTTTGTACATATTTTTTATACTTATTGACATTACTTAATCTGTATTTTGTTTATATATTTTTAAACAAATTTACGTTATTATATGTATTTTTATAAATATTTTTATACAAATATACATTTTTTTATGTATTTTGTATATACATTTCAATTCAAATTTAGCTTATTTTATCTGTATTTTGTATATCTATTTTCATATGAATTTAATTACTTCTGTGTATTTTTGTATATAGTTTTCTACAAATTTACGTTATTTTATGTGTATTTTGTATATTTATATTTATACAAATACACATTTTTTTTATTTATTTTGATACGAATTTACATTATTTTATGTGTATTTTGTATACATTTTTTTATACGTATTTACTTCATTTTATGTGTATTTTGTATATATATATTTATAGAAATCTAAGTTATTTTATGTGTATTCGTATACATATTTTGAAACAAATTTACATTGCTTTATATGTATTTTGCATATCTATTTCAATACAAATTTACCTTATTGTATGTGTTTTTTATATATTTATTTTAATACAAATCTAATTTTTTTATGTGTATTTTGGTATATATATTTTTATAAATAAAAAAATGCGTTATTTTATGGGTATTTTGCCTCTTTATTTTCATACAAATTTCATTGTGAATATTAAAATTCTGTGTATTTATTTTGATACGATTTTACATTATTCTATTTGTGTTTTGTATATATTTTTTTATACAAATTTACGTAATTTTAAGTGTATTTGTTTATGTATTTTCATTCAAATTTACATTATTTTATGTGTATTTTGTATATGTATTTCCATACAAATTTACCTAATTTTATGTGTATTTTGTAAATTTATTTTCATACAAATTTAAAATATTTTTGTGTATTTTTGTATATAGTTTGATACAAATTTAGGTTATTTTATGTGTATTTTGAATATCTATTAAATATATATACAAAATACATATGAAATATCTAATTATAAATACGTATAAAAAAATGTATACAAAATACACATAAAATAATGTAAATTCGAATTAAAATAAATAAACAAAATACCAATAAAAGAATTTGTATTTGGATAAATATAAATATACAAAATACACATACAAAATAAACATAAAATAAGATAGATTTGTAATAAAATATATGTAAAAAATACACATACAATAATGTAAATTTATATGAAAATATATATACAAATACACATAAAATACCATGAATTTGTATAAAAATATATATTCAAAATAAATATTAAATAATGTAAGAGCGTATAAAAATATATATACAAAGTACATATAAAATGAAAATTAAGATGCAAAATACCTATAAAATAACGCATTTTTTATAAAATTATTGATACCAAAATACACAAAATATTTAATTTTATATTAAAATAAATATACAAAATGCACATACAATAAGGTAAATTTGTATTGAAATAGATATGCAAAATACATATAAAATAATGTAAATTTGTTTCAAAAAATATATACGAATACACATAAAATAACGTAGATTTCTATAAAAATACATATACAAAATACACATAAAATTAAGTAAATACGTATAAAAAAATGTATACAAAATACACATAAAATAATGTAAATTCGTATAAATGTAAATAAACAATATACCAGTAAAAGAATGTGTATTTGTATAAATATAAATATACAAAATGCACATAAAATAACGTAAATTTATATAAAACTATATACATAAAATAACGCAAATTTCTATAAAAATATATGTACAAAAATAAACATTAGATAGATTTGCATAAAAATATATATACAAAACACACATTAGATAATGTAAATGAGTATAAAAATATGTATAGAAAATACCTATGAAATAATCTAAATTCGTATCGAATTAAATTAAGAAAATACCAATAAAATAATGTAATTTTGGATGAAAATATATATACAAAATACACATAAAATAACCTAAATACAAATACAAATATACACATAAAATATTGTATTTTGTATATACATTTCAATTCAAATTTAGCTTATTTTATGTGTATTGTATGTGCATTTTGTATATTTATTTTAATACAAATTGAAATATTTTATGTGTATTTTGGTATCATTAATTTTATAAAAAAACGTAAATTTGTATAAATAAATATATACAAAACACAAATAGAATAATGTAAAATCGTATCAAAATAAATACACAGAATATTAATAAAATAATGTAAATTTGTATGAAAATAAAGAAGTAAAATACCCATAAAATAACGCATTTTTTTATAAAAATATATATACCAAAATACTCATCAAAAAAATTAAATTTGTATTAAAATAAATATACAAAAAACACATACAATAAGGTAAATTTGTATTGAAATAGATATGCAAAATACATATAAAAAAATGTAAATTTGTTTCAAAATATATATACGAATACACATAAAATAACGTAGATTTCTATAAAAATATATATACAAAATAAACATAAAATTAAGTAAATACGTATAAAAAAATGTATACAAAATACACATAAAATAATGTAAATTCGTATCAAAATAAATAAACAAAATACCAATAAAAGAATGTGTATTTGTATAAATATAAATATACAAAATACACATAAAATAACGTAAATTTATATAAAACTATATACAAAAATACACAGAAGTAATTAAATTTGTATGAAAATATATACAAAATACACACAAAATATGCTAAATTTGAATTGAAATATATATTCAAAATACACATATTTTGCATATCTATTTTTAAACAAATTTAAATTATTTTTTGTGTATTTTTCTATATATTTATTTTTGTTATACATAGAATAATGTAAAATCGTATCAAAATAAGTACACAGAATATCAATAAAATAATTTAAATTTGTATGAAAATAAAGATGCAAAATACCCATAAGATAAAGCATATTTTTTTTTTAAATGCATATACAAAAATACACATAGAATAATTAAATTTGTATTAAAATTAATATACAAAATGCATACATACAATAAGGTAAATTTGTATTGAAAAAAAACGCAAAATACAAATAAAACAGTGTAAATTTGTTTCAAAATATATATACGAATAAACATAAAATAAAGTAGATTTCTATAGAAATATATATACAAAATACACATGAAATTATGTAAATACGTATAAAAATATATATACAAAACATATATTAAGTAATGTAAATTCGTGTTAAGAAATATATATGTAAGATACACATTAAATAATGTAAATATGTATAAAAAAAATATATATACAAAAAACAAATAGAATAATGTAAAATCGTATCAAAATAAATACACCGAATATTAATAAAATAATGTAAATTTGTATGCAAATAAAGATGCAAAATTCCCATCAAATAGCGCATTTCTTATAAAAATATATATACCAAAATACACATAAAATATTTAAATTTGTATTGAAATAAATATACAAAATGCACATACAATAAGGATATATACAAAATACACATGAAATGATGTAAATACGTATAAAAATATATATACAAAATACACATTAAATACTGTAAATTCGCGTCAAAATAAATAAACAAAATATCATCAAAAGAATGTGTATTTGTATGAAAATAGATATACAAAATACACATAAAATAACCTAAATTTGTATCAAACTATATACAAAAATACACAAAAATATTTTAAATTTGTATGAAAATAAATATACAAAATACACATAAAATTAGGTAAATTTGTATTGATATACATATACAAAATACACATAAAATAATGTAAATTTGAATTAAAAGACATAAATAAATACACTTGAAATAACGTAAATTTGTATAAAAAAATATATACAAAACACAAATAGAATAATGTAAAATCGTATCAAAATAAATACACAGAATATTAATAAAATATTGTAAATTTGTATGAAAATAAAGAGGCAAAATACAAACAAAATAACGCATTTTTTTTTAAATATATATACCAAAATACACATAAAAAAATAAAATTTGTATTAAAATAAATATATAAAAAACACATACAATAAGGCAAATTTGTATTGAAATAGATATGCAAAATACATATAAAACAATGTAAATTTGTTTCAAAATATATATACGAATACACATAAAATAACGTAGGTTTCTATAAAAATATACATAAAATGTAGTAAATACGTATAAAAAAATGTATACAAAATACACATAAAATAATGTAAATTCGTATCAAAATAAATAAAAAAATACCAATAAAAGAATGTGTATTTGTATAAATATAAATATTCAAAATACACATAAAATAACGTAAATTTATATAAAACTATATACAAAAATACACAGAAGTATTTTAAATTGTATGAAAATAGATATACAAAATAAGGTAAATTCGTTTCAAATTCAATAAACAAAATTCAGATAAAATAACGTATATTTGTAGAAAAAATAAATATACAAAATACACATAAAATAACGAAAATTTGTATGAAAATATATAAAAAAATAAACAAAAATAATTTCAATTTGTATGAAAATAAATATACAAAATACACATGTATTTTGTATATCTATTTTCACACAAATTTAATTACTTTTGTGTATTTTTGCATATAGTTTTATATAAATTTACGTTCTTTTATTGTATTTATATTTATATTTATACAATACACATTCTTTTATTAGTATTTTGTTTATTTATTTTGATACGAGTTTACATTATTTTATGTGTATTTTGTATACCTTTTTTTATACGTATTTACTTCATTTGATGTGTATTTTGTATATTTATTTTCATAGAAATCTATGCTATTTTATGTATATTCGTATATATATTTTGAAAAAAATTTACATGGTTTTATATGTATTTTGCATATTCATTTCAATACAAATTTACCTTATTGTATGTGCATTTTGTATATTTATTTTAATACAAATTGAAATATTTTATGTGTCTTGGTATATATATTTTTTTTAAAATGTGTTATTTTATGGGTATTTTGCATCTTAATTTTCAAATAAATTTACATTATTTTATTAATATTCTGTGTATTTATTTTGATACGATTTTATATTATTCTATTTGTGTTTTGTATATATTTTTTTATACATATTTACATTATTTAATGTGTATTTTTTATATATATTTTATACAAATTTACGTTATTGTAAGTGTATTTGTTTATATATTTTCATTCAAATTTACATTATTTTATGTGTATTTTGTAAATGTATTTCAATACAAATTTACCTAATTTTATGTGTATTTTGTATATTTATTTTCATACAAATTAAAATTATTTTTGTGTATTTTTGTATATAGTTTTATACAAATTTAAGTGATTTTATGTGTATATTGTATATCTATTTTCATACAAATACACATTCTTTTATTGATATTTTGTTTATTTATTTTGACGCGAATTTACATTATTTAATGTGTATTTTATATATATATTTTTATACGTGTTTACATCACTTGATGTGTATTTTGTATATATATTTCTATAGAAATCTACGTTGATTTATGAGTATTCGTATATAGATTTTGAAATAAATTTACACTGTTTTATGTGTATTTTGCATATTTTTTCAATACATATTTACCTTATTGTATATGCATTTTGTATATTAATTTTAATACAAATTTAATTATGCTATGTGTATTTTTGTATATGTATTTTTATAAAAATATGCTTTATTTTATGGGTATTTTGCATTTTTATTTTCATACAAATTTACATTATTTTATTTATATTCTGTTTTTTTTTTTTAAACAATTTTACATTATTCTATGTGTATTTTGAATATCTATTTTTATACGTATCTACTTAATTTTATGTGTATTTTGTATATATATTTTTATAGAAATCTACGTTATTTTATGTGTTTTCGTATATATATTTTGAAACAAATTTACATTGTTTTATATATATTTTTGCATATCTCTTTCAATTCAAGTTTACCTTATTGTATGTGCATTTTGTATATTTATTTCAATACAAATTTAAATATTTTATGTGTATTTTGGTATATATATTTTTATAAGAAATGCGCTATTTGATGGGAATTTTGCATCTTTATTTTCATACAAATTTACATTATTTTATTAATATTCGGTGTATTTATTTTGTTACGATTTCACATTATTCTATTTGTTTTTTGTATATATTTTTTTATACATATTTACATTATTTAATGTGTATCTTGCATATATATTTCATACAAATTTATTATCTGTTATTTATTTTCATGCAAATACACATTCTTTTCATGATATTTTGTTTATTTATTTTGACACGAATTTACCTAGATATGTATTTTGTATATATATTTTTATATGTATTTACATAATTTCATGTGTATTTTGTATATATATTTCTATAGAAATCTACGTTATTTTATGTGTATTCGTATATATATTTTGAAACAAATTAACTTTGTTTTATATGTATTTTTGAATATCTCTTTCAATACATATTTACCTTACTGTATATGCATTTTGTATATTTATTTCAATACAAATTTAAATATTTTATGTGTATTTTGGTATATATATATTTTTATAAAAAATGCGCTATTTTATGGGAATTTTGCATCTTTCTTTTCATACAAATTTACATTATTTTATTGATATTCTGTGTATTTATATTGATAGGATTTTACATTATTCTATTTCTTTTTTGTATATATTTTTTTATACACATTTACATTATTTAATGTGCATCTTGTATATATATTTTATACAAATTTACGTTATTTTAAGTGTATTTGTTTATATAATTTCATTCAAATTTACATTATTTTATGTGTATTTTGTATATGTATTTCAATACAAATTTACATAATTTTATGTGTATTTTGTATATTTCTTTTCATACAAATTTTAAATATTTTTGAGTATTTTTGTATATAGTTTTGTACAAATTTAGGTTATTTTATGTACGCATTTACATTATTTAATGTGTGTTTTGTATATACATTTTTATGCAAATTTACTTTATTTTATGTGCATTTTTGTACATATATTTTTTTAGAAATTTGCGTTATTTTATGTGTATTTGTATATGTTTTCTCATTCAAATTTACATTATTTTATTGCTATTTTGTTTATTTATTTTGATACGAATGAAAATAGATATACAAAATATACATAAAATAAACTAAATTTGTATAGAAATATATATACAAAGTATTCAAAATAAGGTAAATTTGTATCAAAATATTTTAACAGATGCGCATAAAATAACGTAAATTTGTTTTAAAATATACAAAATACACATTAAATAATGTAGATATGTATAAAAAAATATATACAAAACACAAATAGAATAATGTAAAACCGTATCAAAATAAATACACAGAATATTAATAAAACAATGTAAATTTGTATGAAAATAAAGATGCAAAATATCCATTAAATAACGCATTTTTTTTATAAAAATATATATACCAAAATACACATGAAAAAATTAATTTGTATTAAAATAAATATACAAAATACACATACAATAAGGTAAATCTGTATTGAAATAGATATGCAAAATACATATAAAACAATGTAAATTTGTTTCAAAATATATATACGAATACACATAAAATAACGTAGATTTGTATAAAAATATATATACAAAATTCATGTGCATTTTGTATATTAATTTTAATACAAATTTGATTAATCTATGTGTATTTTTGTATATGTATTTTTATAAAAATATGCTTTATTTTATGGGTATTTTGCATCTTTATTTTCATACAAATTTACATTATTTTATTGATATTCTGTGTATTTATTTTGATATGATTTTACATTATTCAATGTGTATTTTGTATATATATTTTATATAAAATGTATTTGTTTTCATTTCATACAAATCTACATTATTTTATGTGTTTTTTGTACATGTATTTAAATACAAATTTAACTAGTTATATGTGTATTTTGTATATCTATTTTGTATGTATATTTTCATAGAAATTTACTCTATTTTATGAGTATTCGTACATATATTTTTATACAAATTTACATTATTAATGTGTATTTTGTATATCTATTTCAATACAAATTTACTTTATTGTACGTGCATTTTGTATATTTTTTTAATACAAATTTAATTATTTTATATGTATTTTTGTATATATATTTTTATGCAAATATGCGTTATTATATGGATATTTTGCATCTTTATTTTCATAGAAATTTACATTATTTTATTGATATTCTCTATATTTATTTTGATACGATTTAACATTATTCTATGTGTTTTTTGTATATATATATATATATATATATATATATATATATATATATATATATATATATATATATATATATATATATATATATATATATATATATATATATATATATATATATATATATATATATATATATATATATATATATATATATATATATATATATATATATATATATATATTTATATATATAAATATATATATATATATATATATATATATATTTACATATATATATATGTGTATTTGTTTATATATTTTATACATATTTACATTATTTTATGTGTTTTTTGTATATATATTTTTCTACGTATTTAAATTATTTTATGTGTATTTTGTATATACATTTTCATAAAAAATTACGTTATTTTATTGTGTGTATATATATATATTTTGATACAAATTTTATAAAAATTCTTGTTATTTAATGTGTATTTGTATATATATTTTCATACAAATTTATATTATTTTATGTGTATTTTTTCATATATTTCATTACAAATTTACCTTATTTTATGTTTATTTTGTATATTTATTTCATTCAATTTTAAATTATTTTATGTGTATATTTGTATTTGTATTTAGGTTATTTTATTTGTATTTTGTATATATATTTTCATCCAAAATTACATTATTTTATTGGTATTTCTTAATTTAATTCGATACGAGTTTAGATTATTTCATAGGTATTTTGTATACATATTTTTATACTCATTTACATTATCTAATGTGTGTTTTGTATATATATTTTTATGCAAATTTATCTAATGTTCATTTTTGTACATATATTTTTATAGAGATTTGCGTTATTTTATGTATATAGTTTTATATAAATTTACGTTATTTTATGTGCATTTTGTATATTTATATTTATACAAATACACATTCTTTTATTGGTATATTGTTTATTTACATTTATACGAATTTACATTATTTTATGTGTATTTTGTATACATTTTTTTATACGTATTTACTTAATTTTATGTGTATTTTGTATATGTATTTTTATAGAAATCTACGTTGTTTTATGTGTATTCGTATATATATTTTGAAACAAATCTACATTATTTTATATGTATTTTGGATATCTATTTCAATACAAATTTACCTTATTGTATGTGCATTTTGTATATTTATTTTAATACAAGTTCAAATATTTTATGTGTATTTTGGTATCAATAATTTTATAAAAAATGCGTTATTTTATAGGTATTTTGCATCTTAATTTTCATTTTATATGTACTTTGTATATATATTTTTATACGCTTTTACATTATTTAATATTTATTTTGAATATATATTTTATACAAATTCATGGTATTTTATGTGTATTTGTATATATATTTTCATATAAATTTACATTATTGTATGTGTACTTTGTACATATATTTTATTACAAATGTACCTTATTTAATGATTATTTTGTATGTGTATTTTGTATTTATATTTATCCAAATACACATTCTTTTATTGGTATTTTGTTTATTTATTTTAATTCGAATTTACATTATTTTATGTGTATTTTGTATACATTTTTTTATACGTATTTACTTAATTTTATGTGATTTTTGTATATATATTTTTATAGAAATCTACGTTTTTTTATTTTTATTCCTATATATATTTTGAAACAAATTTACTTTGTTTTATATGTATTTTTGCATATCTCTTTCAATACAAATTTACCTTATTGTATGTGCATTTTGTATATTTATTTCAATACAAATATGTGTATTTTGGTATATATATTTTTATAAGAAATGCGCTATTTTATGGGAATTTTGCATCTTTATTTTCATACAAATTTACATTATTTTATTAATATTCGCTGTATTTATTTTGATACGATTTTACATTATTCTATTTGTTTTTTGTATATACTTTTTTATACATATTTACATTATTTAATGTGTATCTTGCATATATATTTTATACAAATTTATTATCTATTATCTATTTTCATACAAATACACATTCTTTTCATGATATTTTGTTTATTTATTTTGACACGAATTTACATTATTTGATATGTATTTTGTATATATATTTTTATACGTATTTACATAATTTCATATGTATTTTGTATATATATTTAATAGATATTCAAAATACACATAAAATAACCTAAATTTGTATCAAACTATATACAAAAATACACAAAAATATTTTAAAATTGTATGAAAATAAATTTACAAAATACACATAAAACTAGGTAAATTTGTATGGAAATACATATACAAAATACACATAAAATAATGTAAATTTGAATGAAAATACATAAACAAATACACTTAAAATAACGTAAATTTGTATAAAAAAAATATATACAAAACACAAATAGAATAATGTAAAATCGTATCAAAATAAATACACAGAATATTAATAAAATAATGTAAATTTGTATGAAAATAAAGAGGCAAAATACCCATAAAATAACGAATTTTTTTATATTTATAAAAATATATATACCAAAATACACATAAAAAAATTAGATTTGTATTAAAATAAATATATAAAAAACACATACAATAAGGTAAATTTATATTGAAATAGATATGCAAAATACATATAAAGCAATGTAAATTTGTTTCAAAATATGTATACGAATACACATAAAATAACGTAGATTTCTATAAATATATATATACAAAATACACATAAAATGAAGTAAATACGTATAAAAAAATGTATACAAAATACACATAAAATAATGTAAATTCGTATCAAAATAAATAAACAAAATACCAATAAAAGAATGTGAATTTGTATAAATATAAATATACAAAATACACATAAAATAACGTAAATTTATATAAAACTATATACAAAAATACACAGAAGTAATTAAATTTGTATGAAAATATATACAAAATACACACAAAATAAGCTAAATTTGAAATATATATACAAAATACATGAAATAAAGTAAATTTGTATCAAAATATTTATACAAATACACATATAATAACGTAAATTTGTATGAAAATATATAAACAAAATACACATTAAATAATGTAAATACGTATAAAAAAATGTGTACAAAATACACATAGAATCATGTAATTTATATCAAAATAAATAAAGAAAATACCAATAAAATAATATAAATTTGTATGAGTAAACGTGTATGTTGCATATTTTTTCAATACAAATTTATCTTATTATATACGCATTTTGTATATTAATTTTAAAACAAATTTAATTATTCGATGTGTATTTTTGTATCTGTATTTTTATAAACATATGCTTTATTTTTTGGGTATTTTGCATCTTTATTTTCATACAAATTTACATTATTTTATTGATATTCTGCTCATTCATTTTGATACGAATTGACATTATTCTATGTGTATTTTGTATATATTTTTCATACAAATTTACGTTATTTTATGGCTATTTTGTATATACATTTCAAAAGAAATTTACCTAGTTTTATGTGTATTTTGTATATCTATTTTCATACAAACTCAAATTATTTCTATGTATTTTTGTATATATTTTAATACAAATTTTAGTTATGTTATGTGTATTTTGAAAATTTATTTTCACTCAAATATATATTATTTTATTGGTGTTTTGTTGATTTATATTGATACGAATTTACATTATTTTATATGTACTTTGTATATATATTTTTATACGCTTTTCCATTATTTAATATTTATTTTGAATATATATTTTTATACAAATTCATGGTATTTTATGTGTATTTGTATATATATTTTCATATAAATTTGCATTATTTTATGTGTATTTCGTATATATATTTTATTACAAATCTACCTTATTTTATGTTTATTTTGTATATGTATTTTGTATATTTATATTTATCCAAATACACTTCTTTTGTATTCATTTTTTTACACGTATTTACTTCATTTTATGTGTATTTTGTATATATTTTTATAGAAATCTACGTTATTTTATGTGTATTCGTATATATATTTTGAAACAAATTTACATTGTTTTATATGTATTTTGCATATCTATTTCAATACAAATTTACCTTATTGTATGTGTTTTTTGTATATTTATTTTAATACAAATTTAATTTTTTGATGTGTATTTTTTATATATATTTTTATAAATAAAAAAAATGCGTTATTTTATGGGTATTTTGCTTCTTTATTTTCATACAAATTTACATTATTTCATTAATATTCTGTGTATTTATTTTGATACGATTTTACATTATTCTACTTGTGTTTTGTACATATTTTTTTTTATACAAAGTTACGTTATTTTAAGTGTATTTCTTTATGTATTTTCATTCAAATTTACATTATTTTATGTGTATTTTGTGTATGTATTTCAATACAAATTTACCTAATTTTATATGTATTTTGTATATTTATTTTCATACAAATTTAAAATATTTTTGTGTATTTTTGTATATATGTTTGATACAAATTTAGGTTATTTTATGTGTTTTTTGTATATCTATTTTCATACAAATACACATTCTTTTATTGATATTTTGTTTATTTTGACGCGAATTTACATTATTTAATGTGTATTTTTTATATATATTTTTATACGTATTTACATCATTTCATTTGCATTTTGTATAGTTTTAAACAAATTTATATTATTTAATGTACATTTTGTATATATATATTTATAAAAATACACATTCTTTTATTGGTATTTTGTTTATTTATTTTGATACTAATTTACATTATTTTATGTGTATTGTGTATACATTTTTTATACGTATTTACTTAATTTTATGTGTATTTTGTATATATATTTTTATAGAAATCTACCTTATTTCATGTGTATTCGTATATATATTTTGAAACAAATTTACATTGTTTATATGTATTTTGCATATCTATTTTTGTGTATTCTGTATTTATTTTTGTTATACATAGAATAATGTAAAATCGTATCAAAATAAGTACACAGAATATCAATAAAATAATTTAAATTTGTATGAAAATAAAGATGCAAAATACCTATAAGATAAAGCATTTTTTTAAATACATATACAAAAATACACATAGAATAATTAAAATTGTATTAAAATTAATATACAAAATGCACACATACAATAAGGTAAATTTGTATTGAAAAAAAACGCAAAATACAAATAAAACAGTGTAAATTTGTTTCAAAATATATATACGAATACACATAAAATAACGTAGATTTCTATAGAAATATATATACAAAATACACATGAAATTATGTAAATACGTATAAAAATATATATATAAAATACATATTAAGTAATGTGAATTCGTGTCAAAATAAATAAACAAAATATCATGAAAAGAATGTGTATTTGTATGAAAATAAATAATAGATAATAAATTTGTATGAAATATATATGCAAGATACACATTAAATAATATAAATATGTATAAAAAAAATATATATTAAAAACAAATAGAATAATGTAAAATCGTATCAAAATAAATACACCGAATATTAATAAAATAATGTAGATTTGTATGAAAATAAAGATGCAAAATTTCCATCAAATAGCGCATTTCTTATAAAAATATATATACCAAAATACACATAAAATATTTAAATTTGTATTGAAATAAATATACAAAATGCACATACAATAAGGTAAACTTCTATTGAAAGAGATATGCAAAAATACATATAAAACAATGTAAATTTGTTTCAAAATATATATACGAATACACATAAAATAACGTAGATTTCTATAAAAATATATATACAAAATACACATAAAATTAGGTAAATACGTATAAAAAAATGTAAACAAAATACACATAAAATAATATAAATTCGAAACAAAATAAATAAACAAAATATCAATAAAAGAATGTGTATTTGTATAAATATAAATGTACAAAATACACATACAAAATAAACATAAAATAAGGTAAATTTGTAATAAAATATATGTACAAAATAAACATAAAATAATGTAAATTTATATGAAAATATATATACAAATACACATAAAATACCATGAATTTGTCTAAAATTATATATTCAAAATAAATATTAAATAATGTAAATGCGTATAAAAATATATATAAAAAGTACAAATAAAATAATGTAAATTCGTATCAATATAAATCAACAAAATACCAATAAAATAATATATATTTGAATGAAAATAGATTTACAAAATACACATAACCTAACTAAAATTTGTATTGAAATATATACAAAAATACATATAAATAATTTGAGTTTGTATGAAAATAGATATTCAAAATACACATAAAACTAGGTAAATTTCTTTTGAAATATATATACAAAATACCCATAAAATATTGTAAATTTGTGTCAAAATATATAAACAAATACACATAAAATAACGTAAATTTGTATGAAAAATATATACAAATTACACATAGAATAATGTCAAATCGTATCAAAATGAATGAGCAGAATATCAATAAAATAACGTAAATTTGTATGAAAATAAAGATGCAAAATACCCATAAAATAAAGCATATTTTTATAAAAATACATATACAAAATTACACCTAGAATAATTAAATTTGTATTAAAATTAATATACAAAATGCATATACAATAAGGTAAATTTGTATTGAAAAACTATGCAAAATACACATAAAAGTGCAAATTTGTTTAAAAATCTATATACGAATACACATAATATAACGTAGATTTCTATAGAAATATATATACAAAATACACATGAAATGATGTAAATACGTATAAAAATATATATACAAAATACACATTAAATAATTTAAATTCTCGTCAAAATAAATAAGCAAAATATCAATAAAAGAATGTGGATTTGTATGAAAATAAATATACAAAATACTCATAAAATAACCTAAGTTTGTATAAAACTATATACAAAAATACACAAAAATAATTTAAATTTGTATGAAAATAAATATACAAAATACACAGAAAATTAGGTAAATTTGTATTGAAATACATATACAAAATACACATAAAATAATGGAAGTTTGAATGAAAATATATAAACATATACACTTAAAATAACGTAAATTTGTATCAAATATATATACAAAATACTAATTAAATAATGTAAATATGTATAAAAAAATATATACAAAACACAAATAGAATAATGTAAAATCGTATCAAAATAAATACACAGAATATTAATAAAATAATGTAAATTTGTATGAAAATAAAGATGCAAAATAGCCATAAAATAACGCATTTTTTATTAAAATATATATACCAAAATACACATAAAATATTAAAATTTGTATTAAAATAAATATAAAAAATCATCATACTGTAAGGTAAATTTGTATTGAAATAGATATGCAAAATACATATAAGACAATGTAAATTTGTTTCAAAATATATATACGAAAACACATAAAATAACGTTGATTTATATAAAAATATATACAAAATACACATAAAATGAAGTAAATACGTATAAAAAGATGAATACAAAATACACATAAAAATCGTATCAAAATAAATATACAAAATACCAGTAAAAGAAAGTGTATTTGTATAAATATAAATATACAAAATACATATAAAATATCGTAAATTTGTATAAAACTATATACAAAAATACACAGAAGTTATTAAATTTGTATGAAAATATATATACAAAATACAGCTAAAATAAGCTAAATTTGAATTGAAATGTACATACAAAATACATTAAATAATGTAAATCTGTATCAAAATATTTATACAAATACATATAATAACTTAGATTTGTTTAAAAATATATAAACAAAATACACATTAAGTAATGTAAATACGTATAAAAAATATGTACAAAATACACATATAATCATGTAATTCGTATCAAAATAAATAAACAAAATAGCAATAAAATAATGTAAATTTGTATGAGAAAAAATATACAAATAACGCAAATTTCTATAAAAAATTATGTACAAAAATGCACATAAAATAAAGTCAATTTGCATAAAAATATATATACAAAACACACACTAAATAATGTAAATGCGTACATAAAATAACCTAAATTTGTATAAAACTATATACAAAAATACAGAAAAATTATTTAAATTTGTTTGAAAAGAAATATACAAAATACACATAAAATTAGGTAAATTTGTATTGAAATACATATACAAAATACACATCAAATAATGTAAATTTGAATGAAAATATATAAACAAATACACTTAAAATAACGTAAATTTGTATCAAATATATATGCAAGATACACATTAAATAATGTAAATGTGTATAAAAAAATATATACAAAAAACAAATAGAATAATGTAAAATCGTATCAAAATAAATACACAGAATATCAATAAAATAATATAAATTTGTATGAAAATAAAGATGCAAAATTCCCAAAAATTATCGCATTTTTTATAAAAATATATATACCAAAATACACATAAAATATTTAAATTTGTATTGAAATAAATATACAAAATACATATACAGTAAGGTAAATTTGTATTGAAAGAGATATTCAAAAATACATATAAAACAATGTAAATTTGTTTCAAAATATATATACGAATACACATAAAATAAAGTAGATTTCTATAGAAATATATATACAAAATACATATGAAATTATGTAAATACGTATAAAAATATATATACAAAATACATATCAAATAATGTAAATTCGTGTCAAAATAAATAAACAAAATATCATGAAAAGAATGTGTATTTGTATGAAAATAGATAATAGATAATAAATTTGTATAAAATATATATGCAAGATACACATTAAATAATGTAAATATATATAAAAAAGTATATACAAAAACCAAATAGAATAATGTAAAATCGTATCAAAATAAATACACCGAATATTAGTAAAATAATGTAAATTTGTATTAAAATAAAGATGCAAAATTCCCAGAAAATAGCGCATTTCTTATAAAAATATATATACCAAAATACACATAAAATATTTAAATTTGTATTGAAATAAATATACAAAATGCACATACAATAAGGTAAATTTGTATTGAAATAGATATGCAAAATACATATAAAATAATGTAAATTTGTTTCAAAATATATATACGAATACAAATAAAAAAACGTAGATTTCTATAAAAATATATATACAAAATACACATAAAATTAAGTAAATACGTATAAAAAAATGTATACAAAATACACATAAAATAATGTAATTTCGAATTAAAATAAATGTAAATTTGAATGAAAATATATAAACAAATAAACTTAAAATAACGTAAATTTGTATAAAATATATATGCAAGATACACATTAAATAATGTAAATGTGTATAAAAAAATATATACAAAAAACAAATAGAATAATGTCAAATCGTATAAAAAAAATACACAGAATATCAATAAAATAATATAAATTTGTATGAAAATAAAGATGCAAAATTCCCAAAAATTATCGCATTTTTTATAAAAATATATATACCAAAATACACATAAAACATTTAAATTTGTATTGAAATAAATATACAAAATGCATATACAGTAAGGTAAATTTGTATTAAAAGAGATATTCAAAAATACATATAAAACAATGTAAATTTGTTTCAAAATATATATACGAATACACATAAAATAAAGTAGATTTCTATAGAAATATATATACAAAATACATATGAAATTATGTAAATACGTATAAAAATATATATACAAAATACATATCAAATAATGTAAATTCGTGTCAAAATAAATAAACAAAATATCATAAAAAGAATGTGTATTTGTATGAAAATAGATAATAGATAATAAATTTGTATAAAATATATATGCAAGATACACATTAAATAATGTAAATATGTATAAAAAAGTATATACAAAAAACAAATAGAATAATGTAAAATCGTATCAAAATAAATATACCGAATATTAATAAAATAATGTAAATTTGTATGAAAATAAAGATGCAAAATTCCCATAAAATAGCGCATTTCTTATAAAAATATATATACCAAAATACACATAAAATATTTAAATTTGTATTGAAATAAATATACAAAATGCACATACAATAAGGTAAATTTGTATTGAAAGAGATATGCAAAAATACATATAAAACAATGTAAATTTGTTTCAAAATATATATCCGTGCTGTCACCCTGCCTGGTCAAACTCTTTCGCCTCTGCCTGTCAACATCTACCTTTCCTTCTTGCTGGAAGTATGCCTTCATTCAGCCTGTACCTAAGAAGGGTGACCGCTCCAATCCCTCAAACTACCGTCCTATTGCTTTACTTTCTTGTCTATCTAAAGCTTTTGAATCAATCCTTAACCGGAAGATTCAAAAGCACCTTTCCACTTCTGACCTTCTATCTGATCGCCAGTATGGGTTCCGCAAGGGGCGTTCTACTGGTGATCTCCTAGCCTTCTTAACTGACTCTTGGTCATCCTCTCTTAGCCGTTTCGGTGAAACTTTTGCTATTGCGCTGGACATATCAAAAGCTTTTGATAGGGTCTGGCACAAATCTTTGCTTTCTAAACTACCCTCCTACGGTTTCTATCCTTCTCTCTGTACCTTTATCTCCAGTTTCCTTTCTGACCGTTCTATTTCTGCCGTGGTAGACGGTCACTGTTCTTCCCCTAAATCTATTAACAGTGGTGTCCCACAGGGTTCTGTCCTATCTCCCACTCTCTTTCTGTTGTTCATTGATGATCTTCTTTCCAAAACGAACTGTCCTATCCATTCCTACGCCGATGATTCCACTCTGCATTATTCAACTTCTTTTAATAGAAGACCCACCCTTCAGGAACTTAACGACTCAAGGCTGGGCTGCAGAACGCTTAGCCTCAGCCCTTACTATTATTTCCGATTGGGGCAAGAAGAACCTGGTGTCCTTCAACGGCTCAAAACACAGTTTCTCCACCTATCCACTCGACACAATCTTCCAAACAACTATCCCCTATTCTTTGACAACACCCAGCTATCACCTTCCTCAACACTAAACATCCTCGGTCTATCCTTAACTCAAAATCTCAACTGGAAACTTCATATCTCATCTCTTACTAAATCAGCTTCCTCGAGGCTGGGCGTTCTGTACCGTCTCCGCCAGTTCTTCTCCCCTGCACAGTTGCTGTCCATATACAGGGACCTTGTCCGCCCTCGTATGGATTATGCATCTCACGTGGGGGCTCCCTCACAGCTCTTCTGGACAGAGTGGAGGCTAAGGCTCTTCGTCTCATCAGCTCTCCTCCTCATACTGATAGTCTTCTACCTCTTAAATTCCGCCGCAATGTTGCCTCTCTTTCTATCTTCTATCGATATTTCCACGCTGACTGCTCTTCTGAACTTGCTAACTGCATGCCTCCCCCCCTCCCGCTGCACTCGACTTTCTACTCGTGCTCATCCCTATACTGTCCAAACCCCTTATGCAAGGGTTAACCAGCATCTTCACTCTTTCATCCCTCACGCTGGTAAACTCTGGAACAATCTTCCTTCATCTGTATTTCCTCCTGCCTACGACTTGAATTCTTTCAAGAGGAGGGTATCAGGACACCTCTCCTCCCGAAACTGACCTATCTTTCGGCCACCTCTTTGGATTCTTTTTAGGAGCAGCGAGTAGCGGGCTTTTTTTTTTTATTAATGTTTACTTTTTTGTGCCCTTGAACTGTCTCCTTTGCTGTAAAAAAAAAAAAAATACGAATACAAATAAAAAAACGTATATTTCTATAAAAATATATATACAAAATACATATAAAATTAAGTAAATACGTATAAAAAAATGTATACAAAATACACATAAAATAATGTAAATTCGATTTAAAATAAATAAACAAAATACCAATAAAAGAATGTGTATTTGGATAAATATAAATATACAAAATACATATACAAAATAAACATAAAATAAGGTAGATTTGTAATAAAATATATGTACAAAATACACATAAAATTATGTAAATTTATATGAAAATATATACAAATACACATAAAATACCATAAATTTGTATAAAAATATATATTCAAAATAAATATTAAATAATATAAAAGCGTATAAAAATATATATACAAAGTACATATAAAATAATGTAAATTCGAATCAATATAAATCAACAAAACACCAATAAAATAATATATATTTGAATGAAAATATATAAACATATAGACTTAAAATAACGTAAATTTGTATCAAATATTTATACAAAAAACACATTAAATAATGTAAATATGTATAAAAAAAATATATACAAAACACAAATAAAATAATGTAAAATCGTATCAAAATAAATACAGAAAATATTAATAAAATAATGTAAATTTGTATGAAAATTAAGATGCAAAATACCCATAAAATAACGCATTTTTTATAAAAATATATAGACGAAAAAACATAAAATATTTGATTTTGTATTAAAATAAATAGATATACAAAATACACATAAAATAAGCTAAATTTGAATTGAAATATATATACAAAATACATAAAATAATGTAAATTTGTATCAAAATACTTATACAAATACACATATAATAACGTAAATTTGTATAAAAATATATAAACAAAATACACATTAAATAATGTAAATACGTATAAAAAAATGTACAAAATTCACAAATAATCATGTAATTCGTATCAAAATAAATAGACAAAATACCAATAAAATAATGTAAATTTCTATGAGAAAACATATACAAAATACACATAAATAACGCAAATATCAATAAAAATTTATATATAATATATTTTTATACATATTTAAAATATTTAATGTATATTTTGTATATATATTTTATCCAAATTTTCGTTATTTTATATGTATTTGTTTATATATTTTCATACAAATTTACATTATTTTATGTGAGTTTTGTATATGTATTTCAATACAAATTTGCCTAACTTTATGTGTATTTTGCATATCTATTTTCAAACAAATTTAAATTATTTTTGTATTTTGTATATATTTTATACAAATTTTAGTTATTTTGTTTGTTTTTATATATATTTTCCTTCAAATATACATTCTTTTATTGGAATTTTGTGAATTTAATTTTTTACGCATATAACATATTTTATGTGTATTTTGTATATATATTTTTCTACGTATTTAAATTATTTTATGTGTATTTTATATATACATTTTCATCAAAATTTACGTTATTTTATTGTGTGTATTCGTATATATTTTTAAACAAATTTTATACAAATTCATGTTATTTTATGTGTATTTGTATATATATTTTCATACAAATTTATATTATTTTATGTGTATTCTTACATATATTTTATTACAAATTTACCTTATTTTATGTTTATTTTGTATATTTATTTCATTTAATATAATCAAATTTAAATTTATTGTATATGCATTTTGTTTATTAATTTTAATACAAATTTAATTATTCGATGTGTATTTTTCTATATGTATTTTTATAAAAATATGCTTTATTTTATGGGTATTTTGCATCTTTATTTTCATACAAATTTACGTTATTTTATTGATATTCTGCTCATTCATTTTGATACGATTTGACATTATTCTATGTGTATTTTGTATATATTTTTCATACAAATTTACGTTATTTTATGTGTATTTGTTTATATATTCTGACACAAATTTACAATATTTTATGGGTATTTTGTATATATATTTCAAAAGAAATTTACCTAGTTTTATGTGTATTTTGAATATCTATTTTCATACAAACTCAAATTATTTTTATGTATTTTTGTATATATTTCAATACAAATTTTAGTTAGGTTATGTGTATTTTGTAAATCTATTTTCATTCAAATATATATTATTTTATTTTTTATTTTGTTGATTTATATTGATACGAATTTACATTATTTTATATGTACTTTGTATATATATTTTTATACGCATTTACATTATTTAATATTTATTTTGAATATATAATTTTATACAAATTCATGGTATTTTATGTGTATTTGTATATATATTTTCATATAAATTTACATTATTTTATGTGTATTTTGTACATATATTTTTTTACAAATCTACCTTATTTTATGTTTATTTTGTATGTGTATTTTGTATATTTATATTTATCCAAATACACATTCTTTTATTGGTATTTTGTTTATTTATTTTAACTCGAATTTACATTATTTTATGTATATTTTGTATATATTTTTTTATACGTATTTACTTAATTTTATATGTATTTTGTATATATATTTTTATAGAAATCTACGTTTTTTTATTTGTATTCGTATATATATTTTGAAATAAATTTACATTGTTTTATATGTATTTTTGCATATCTCTTTCAATACAAATTTACCTTATTGTATGTAATTGTATATTTATTTCAATGCAAATTTAAATATTTTATGTGTATTTTGGTATATATATTTTTATGATTACGAAAATTTGAATAAAAATATATACAAAAAAAACAAAAAACTAAATTTCAATTTGTATGAAAATAGATATACAAAATACACATATAATTAGTTAAATTTGTATTTAAATACATGTACAAAATACACATAAAATAATGTAAGTTTGTATGAAATGAAAACAAAATCACATAAAATTCGCGTCAAAATAATAAACAAAATATCAATAAAAGAATGTGTATTTGTATGAAAATAGATATACAAAATACACATAAAATAACCTAAATTTGTATCAAACTATATACAAAAATACAGAAAAATATTTTAAATTTATATGAAAATAAATATACAAAATACATATAAATTAGGTAAATTTGTATTGAAATACATTCACAAAATACACATAAAATAATGTAAATTTGAATAATAATACATAAACAAATACACTTAAAATTTGTATAAAAAATATGTACAAAACACAAATAGAATAATGAAAAATCGTATCAAAATAAATAGACAGAATATTAATAAAATAATTTAAATTTGTATGAAAATAAAGAAGCAAAATACCAATAAAATAACGCATTTTTTTATAAATCATATATACCAAAATACACATAAAAAAATTAAATTTGTAATAAAATAAACATACAAAATACACATACAATAAGGTAAATTTGTATTGAAATAGATATGCAAAATACATATAAAACAATGTAAATTTGTTTCAAAATATATATACGAATACACATAAAATAACGTAGATTTCTATAAAAATATATATACAAAATACACATAAAATGAAGTAAATACGTATAAAAAAAATGTATACAAAATACACATAAAATAATGTATATTCGTATCAAAATAAATAAACAAAATACCAATAAAAGAGTGTGTATTTGTATATATATAAATATACAAAATACACATAAAATAACGTAAATTTATATAAAACTATATACAAAAATACACAGAAGCAATTAAATTTGTATGAAAATATATTCAAAATACACACAAAATAAGCTAAATTTGAATTGAAATATATATACAAAATACATGAAATAAAGTAAATTTGTATCAAAATATTTATACAAATACACATATAATAACGTAAATTTGTATGAAAATATATAAACAAAATACACATTAAATAATGTAAATACGTATAAAAAAATATGTACTAAATACACATATAATCATGTAATTCGTATCAAAATAAATAAGCAAAATACCAATAAAATAATATAAATTTGTATGAGTAAACGTGTATGTTGAATATTTTTTCAATACAAACTTACCTTATTATATACGCATTTTGTATATTAATTTTAATACAAATTTAATTATTCGATGTGTATTTTTGTATCTGTATTTTTATAAACATATGCTTTATTTTTCGGGCATTTTGCATCTTTATTTTCATACAAATTTACATTATTTTATTGATATTCTGCTCATTCATTTTGATACGAATTGACATTATTCTATGTGTATTTTGTATATATTTTTCATACAAATTTACGTTATTTTATGTGTATTTGTTTATATATTTTGACACAAATCTACAATATTTTATGATCTATTTCAAATCTACCTTATTTTATGTTTATTTTGTATGTGTATTTTGTATATTTATATTTATCCAAATACACATTCTTTTATTGGTATTTTGTTTATTTATTTTAAATCGAATTTACATTATTTTATGTGTATTTTGTATACATTTTTTTTATACGTATTTACTTAATTTTATGTGTATTTTGTATATATATTTTTATAGAAATCTACATTTTTTTATTTGTATTCGTATATATATTTTGAAACAAATTTACATTGTTTTATATGTATTTTTGCATATCTCTTTCAATACAAATTTACCTTATTGTATGTGCATTTTGTATATTTATTTCAATGCAAATTTAAATATTTTATGTGTATTTTGGTATATATATTTTTATAAGAAATGCGCTATTTTATGGGAATTTTGCATCTTTATTTTTATACAAATTTACATTATTTTATTAATATTCGGTGTATTTATTTTGATACGATGTTACATTATTCTATTTGTTTTTTGTATATACTTTTTTATAAATATTTACATTATTTAATGTGTATCTTGCATATATATTTTATACAAATTTATTATCTATTATCTATTTTCATACAAATACACATTCTTTTCATGATATTTTGTTTATTTATTTTGACACGAATTTACATTATTTGATATGTATTTTGTATATATTTTTATACGTATTTACATAATTTCATATGTATTTTGTATATATATTTCTATAGAAATCTACTTTATTTTATGTGTATTCGTATATATATTTTGAAACAAATTTACATTGTTTGATATGTATTTTTGAATATCTCTTTCAATACAAATTTACCTTACTGTATATGCATTTTGTATATTTATTTCAATACAAATTTAAATATTTTATGTGTATTTTGGTATATATATTTTTATAAAAAATGCGATAATTTTTGGGAATTTTGCATCTTTATTTTCATACAAATTTACATTATTTTATTGATATTCTGTGTATTTATTTTGATACGATTTTACATTATTCTATTTGTTTTTTGTATATATTTTTTTATACACATTTACATTATTTAATGTGTATCTTGCATATATATTTTATACAAATTTACGTTATTTTAAGTGTATTTGTTTATATATTTTCATTCAAATCTACATTTATTTTAAATCGAAATTACATTATTTTATGTGTATTTTGTATACATTTTTTTATACGTATTTACTTAATTTTATGTGTATTTTGTATATATATTTTTATAGAAATCTACGTTTTTTTATTTGTATTCGTATATATATTTTGAAACAAATGTACATTGTTTTTTATGTATTTTTGCATATGTCTTTCAATACAAATTTACCTTACTGTATGTGCATTTTGTATATTTATTTCAATGCAAATTTAAATATTTTATGTGTATTTTGGTATATATATTTTTATAAGAAATGCGCTATTTTATTGTAATTTTGCATCTTTATTTTCATACAAATTTACATTATTTTATTAATATTCTGTGTATTTATTTTGATAAGATGTTACATTATTCTATTTGTTTTTTGTATATACTTTTTTATACATATTTACATTATTTAATGTGTATCTTGCATATATATTTTATACAAATTTATTATCTATTATCTATTTTCATACAAATACACATTCTTTTCATGATATTTTGTTTATTTATTTTGACACGAATTTACATTATTTGATATGTATTTTGTATATATATTTTTATACGTATTTACATAATTTCATATGTATTTTGTATATATATTTCTATAGAAATCTACTTTATTTTATGTGTATTCGTATATATATTTTGAAACAAATTTACATTGTTTTATATGTATTTTTGAATATCTCTTTCAATACATATTTACCTTACTGTATATGCATTTTGTATATTTATTTCAATACAAATTTAAATATTTTATGAGTATTTTGGTAAATATATTTTTATAAAAAATGCGATAATTTTTGGGAATTTTGCATCTTTATTTTCATACAAATTTATATTATTTTATTGATATTCTGTGTATTTATTTTGATACGATTTTACATTATTCAATTTTTTTGTGTATATATTTTTTTATACACATTTACATTATTTAATGTGTATCTTGCATATATATTTTATACAAATTTACGTTATTTTAAGTGTATTTGTTTATATATTTTCATTCAAATTTACATTATTTGATGTGTATTTTGTATATGTATTTCAATACAAATTTATCTAATTTTATGTGTATTTTGTATATTTCTTTTCAAACAAATTTAAATTATTTTTGTTTATTTTTGTATATAGTTTTATACAAATTTAGGTTATTTTTTTTTTTTTTTTTTTTTTACGTTGTTGCCTATTGTGCCGGTAGGCATCTTCCCGGTGGGGCCTGATGGTCGGCCCATGGCTTCTTCCAGGTGGGGCCTGATGGTCGGCCCAGCCCGTTCTGGCGCAGGCGTGTGTTTATAGTGGCGCCATCTTGCATTGGCTCATGCTGCCCCCCGGAACTCGTACTTGATTCGCTTAGACGGCTTCCTCTAGAGTCCGGGTTGATGGGTGGTCTTCAGGACAGCATGTGGGTAGTTTTAAGCCACTCGGCGGTGACCGAAAAATCCGAGTGGTAGCGTGAGGATTCGAACCCGCGTCGTCCATCACGCGGCGAATGTGGGTCCAGTACGCTATCACTTCGGCCACCGCCTACAAAATACACATAAAATGAAGTAAATACGTATAAAATAAATGTGTACAAATTACACATAAAATAATGTAAACTCGTATCGAAATATATAAACAAAATACTAATAAAAGAATGTGTATTTGTATAAATATAAATATACAAAATACACATAAAATAACGTAAATTGATATAAAAGTATATACAAAAATACACAAATTTAGTTTATTTTATGTGTATTTTGTATATCTATTTTCATACAAATTTAACTACTTTTGTGTATTTTTGTATATAGTTTTATATAAATTTACGATATTTTATGTGTATTTTGTATATTTATTTTTATACAAATACACATTTTTTTATTGGTATTTTGTTTATTTATTTTGAAACAAATTTACATTATCTTATGTGTATTTTGTATACATTTTTTTATACGTATTTACTTCATTTTATGTGTATTTTGTATATATATTTTTATAGAAATCTACGTTATTTTATGTGTATTCGTATATATATTTTGAAACAAATTTTACATTGTTTTATATGTATTTTGCATATCTATTTCAATATAAATTTACCTAATTGTATACAAAATACACATAAAATTAGGTAAATTTGTATTGAAATACATATACAAAATACACATAAAATAATGTAAATTTGAATGAAAATATATAAACAAATACACTTAAAAAAACGTAAATTTCTATGAAATATATATATAAAATACACATTAAATAATGTAAATATGTATAAAAGAAATATATACAAAAGACAAATAGAATAATGAAAAATAGTATCAAAATAAATACACAGAATATTAATAAAATAATGTAAATTTGTATGAAAATAAAGATGCAAAATACCCATAAAACAACGCATTTTTTATGAAAATATATATACCAAAATACACATAATTTATTTAAATTTGTATTACAATAGATATACAAAATGAACATACAATAAGGTAAATTTGTATTGAAAGAGATATGCAAAATACATATAAAACAATGTAAATTTCTTTCAAAATATATATACGAATACACATAAAATAACGTAGATTTTTATAAAAATATATATACAAAATACACATAAAATGAAGTAAATACGTATAAGAAAATGAATACAAAATACACATAAAATAATGTAAATTCGTATCAAAATAAATAAACTAAATGCCAATAAAAGAATGTGCACTTGTATAAATATAAATATACAAAATCCACATAAAATAACGTAAAACTGTATAAAACTATATACAAAAATATAAAAAAAAAAAATTTGTATGAAAATAGATATACAAAAGACACATAAAATAAGCTAAATTTGAATTGAAATAAATATAGAAAATACATAAAATAATGTAAATTTGTATCAAAATATATATTCAAATACACATATAATAACGTAAATTTGTATAAAAATATATAAACAAAATACACATTTAATAATGTAAATACGTATAAAAGATATGTACGTAATGTAAAAATTTATAAAATTAAAGATGCAATATACCCAGAAAATAACTTATATTAAAAAAAATATATATACAAAAATACACATCAAATAGTTAAATTTGTATTAAAATAAATATACAAAATACACTTACAATAAGTTAGATTTTTATTGAAATAGATATGCAAAAAACATAAAATAAAGTAAATTTGTATCAAAATATATACGAATACACACAATAATATAACGTAAATTTTATGAAAATATATATACAAAATACACATTAAATAATGTAAATACATAGAAAAATATATATACAAAATACACATAAAATAATGTAAACTCGTATCAAAATAAATAAACAAAATTTCTTCTAAAAGAATGTATATTTGTAGGGAAATATATATACAAAATACAAATAAAATAACAAAATTTGTATAAAAATATATACAAAAATACAAAAAAAAATTTAAATTTGTTTGAAAATAGATATGCAAAATACACATGAAATTAGGCAAATTTTTATTGAAATACATATACAAAATACACATAAAATAATGTAAATTTGTATGAAACTATATAAACAAATACACATAAGATAACGTAAATTTCCATAAAATATATCTACAAAATATACATTAAATGATGTAAATATGTCTAAAAATATGTATACAAAATACACAGAATAACGTAAAATCGTATCAAAATAAATAAACAGACTATCAATAAAATAATGTAAGTTTGCTTGAAAATAAAGATGCAAAATACCCATATGATAACGCATATTTGTTTAAAAATATATATACAAAAATACACATAAAATAATTAAATTTGTATCAAAATAAATATACAAAAGGCACATACAATAAAGAAAATTTGTATTGAAACATATGCGAAATACACATAAATAATGTAAATTTGTATCAAAATATATATACGAATACACATAAAATAGAGTAAATTTCTATAAAAATATATATTAAAAATACATATAAAATCATGTAAATAAGTATAAAAATATATATACATCAAATACACCTAAAATAATTAAAATTCGTATCAAAATCAATAAACAAAATTCCGATAAAAGAACGTACAAATTTACATTACTTTATGTGTATTTTGTACATGTATTTAAATACAAATTTAGCTAATTATATGTGTATATGTGAAATCTATTTTTTTTGTTTTTTTTGTATATATTTTTATTCAAATTTTCGTAATTTTATGTGTATTTTGTATATTTATTTTCCTACAAATATACGTTCTTTTATCGAAATTTCGTTTATTTATTTTGATACGAATTTTCATTTTTTTAGGTGTATTTGATATATATATTTTTATACTTATTTACATAATTTTGTATGTATTTTGAATATATATTTTAATAGAAATTTACTCTATATGTATATACAAAAAAACACAAAAATAATTTAAATTTGTATGAAAATAAATATACAAAATACACATAAAACTAGGTAAATTTGTATTGAAATACATATACAAAATACACTTAAAATAATGTAAATTTGAATGAAATTATATAAACAAATACACTTAAAATAACGTTAATTTGTATCAAATATATATAAAAATACACATTAAATAATGAAAATATGTATAAAAAAATATATACAAAAGACAAAATTAGTATAATATAAAATCGTATCAAAATATATACACAGAATATTAATAAAATAATGTACATTTGTATGAAAACTAAGATGCAAAATACCTATAAAATAAAGCATTTTTTAAAAAATTATATATACCAAAATACACATAAAATATTTGAATTTGTATTAAAATAAATATACAAAATGCACATACAATAAGGTAAATTTGTATTGAAATAGATATGTAAAATACATATAAAACAATGTAAATTTGTTTCAAAATATATATACGAATACACATAAAATAACGTAGATTTCTATAAATATATATATAAAAAATACAAATAAAATTAAGTAAATACGAATCAAAAATGTATACAAAATACACATAAAATAATGTAAATTCGTATAAATAAAAATAAATAAAATACCAATAAGAGAATGTGTATTTGTATAAATATAAATATACAAAATGCACATAAAATAACGTAAATTTGTAAAAAAATATATAAACAAAATACACATTAAGTAATGTAAATACGTATAAAAAAATATTTACAAATACACAAATAATCAAGTCATTCGTATCAAAATAAATAAACAAAAAACAAATTAAATAATGTAAATTTGTATGAGAAAACATATACAAAATACACATAAAATAACGTTTTAAGTTTCTATAAAAATATATGTACAAAAATGCACATAAAAATTTACATTATTTTATATGTATTTTGTACATGTATTTAAAGACAAATTTAACTAATTATATGTGTATTTTGTATATCTATTTTCAAACAAATTGAAATTATTTTTGTTTTTTTTTGTATAAATTTTTATACAAATTTGGTTATTTTATGTATATTTTGTATATTTATTTTCCTACAATTATACGTTCTTTCATCGGAATTTTGTTTATTTATTTTGATACGAATTTACATTATTTTAGTTGTATTTGGTATATATATTTTTTACTATTTACATAAGTTTATGTGTATTTTGTATGTATATTTTCATACAAATTTAATCTATTTTATGTGTATTCGTATATATATTTTGATACAAATTTACATTATTGATGTGTATTTTACATATCCATTTCAATACAAATTTACTTTATTGTATATTTATTTCAATATAAATGTAATTATTTCATGTGTACTTTTGTATATATATTTTTATGCAAATATGCGTTATTATATGGGTATTTTGCATCTTTCTTTTCATACAAATTTACATTATTTAATTGATATTCTCTTTATTTATTTTGATACGATTTAACATTATTCTATGTTTATTTTTTATATATATTTTTATACATATTTACATTATTTAATGTATATTTTGTATATATATTTTATTCAAATTTACGTTATTTTATGTGTATTTGTTTACATATTTTCATACAAATTTACATAGTTTTATACAAATTTACGTAATTTTATGTGTATTTTGTATATGTATTTTCATACATATACACATTCTTTTATTGATATTTTGTTTATTTATTTTGACACGAGTTTACATTATTTATTGTCTATTTTGTATATATATTTTTATACGTATTTACAGCATCTCAAGTGCATTTTGTATATATATTTATATAGAAATCTACGTTATTTTATGTGTATTCGTATATATATTTTGAAACAAATTTACGTTGTCTTATGTGTATTTTGCATATTTTAAAAAAATAATTAGCTTATTGTATGTGCATTTTGTATATTACTTTTAATACAAATTTAATTATTGAATGTGTATTTTTGTATATATATTTTTATAAAAATATGCTTAATTTTATGGGTATTTCGCACCTTTATTTTCATACAAATTTACGTTATTTTATTGATATTCTGTGTATTTATTTTGATACGATTTTACATTATTCTATGTGTATTTTTATATATATATTTTATACAAATGTATGTTATTTTATGTGTATACGAGTTTACCTTATTTTGTATATCTATTTTCATACAAATTTAATTACTTCTGTGTATTTTTGTATATAGTGTTATATAAATTTACGTTATTTTATGTGTATTTTGTATATTTATATTTATACAAATACACATTCTTTTATTGGTATTTTTTTTTTTTATACGAATTTACATTATTTTATGTGTATTTTGTATACATTTTTTTATACGTATTTACTTCATTTTATGTGTATTTTGTATATATATTTTTATAGAAATCTGCGTTATTTTATGTGTATTCGTATACATATTTTAAAACAAATTTACATTCTTTTATATGTATTTTGCATATCTATTTCAATACAAATTTACCTTATTGTATGTGTTTTTTTATATATTTATTTTAATACAAATTTAATTTTTTTATGTGTATTTTGGTATATATATTTTTATAAAAAAAAATGCGTTATTTTATGGGTATTTTGCCTCTTTATTTTCATAGAAATTTACATTATTTTATTAATATTCTGTGTATTTATTTTGATACGATTTTACATTATTCTATTTGTGTTTTGTATATATTTTTTTATACAAATTTACGTTATTTTAAGTGTATTTGTTTATGTATTTTCATTCAAATTTACATTATTTTATGTGTATTTTGTATATGTATTTCAATACAAATTTACCTAATTTTATGTGTATTTTGTATATTTATTTTCATACAAATTTAAAATATTTTTGTGTATTTTTGTATATAGTTTGATGCAAATTTAGGTTATTTTATGTGTATTTTGAATATCTATTTTCATACAAATACACATTCTTTTATTGATATTTTGTTTATTTATTTTGACGCGAATTTATATTATTTAATGTGTATTTTGTATATATATTTTTATACGTATTTACATCATTTCAAGTGTATTTTGTATATATATTCCTATAGAAATCAACGTTATTTTATGTGTATTCGTATATATATTTTGAAACAAATTTACACTGTTTTATGTGTATTTTGCGTATTTTTTCAATACAAATTTACCTTATTGTATGTGCATTTTGTATTTTAATTTTAATACAAATTTAATTATTCTATGTGTATTTTTGTATATGTATTTTTTTTTTTTAATATGCTTTATTTTAAGGGTATTTTGCATCTTTGTTTTCATACAAATTTAAATTATTTTATTGATATTCTGTGTACTTATTTTGATACGGTTTTACATTATTCTATGTGTATTTTGTATATATCTTTTATACAAATGTACGTTATTTTATGTGTATTAGTTTTCATTTCATACAAATTTACATAATTTTATGTGAATTTTGTACATGTATTAAAATACAAATTTAACTAATTATATGTGTATTACAAATACCCATTCTTTTATTGGTATTTTGTTTATTTATTTTGATACGAATTTATATTATTTTATGTGTATTTTGTATGCATTTTTTTATACGTATTTACTTCATTTTATGTGTATTTTGTATATATATTTTTATAGAAATCTACGTTATTTTATGTGTATTCGTATATATATTTTGAAACAAATTTACATTGTTTTATATGTATTTTGCATATCTATTTCAATACAAATTTACCTTATTGTATGGGTTTTTTATATATTTATTTTAATACAAATTTAGTTTTTTTATGTGTATTTTGGTATATATATTTTTATAAAAAAAAAAAATGCGTTATTTTATCGGTATTTTGCCTCTTTATTTTCATACAAATTTACATTATTTTATTGATATTTTGTGTATTTATTTTGATACGATTTTACATTATTCTATTTGTGTCTTGTATATATTTTTTTATACAAATTTACGTTATTTTAAGTGTATTTGTTTATGTATTTTCATTCAAATTTACATTATTTTATGTGTATTTTGTATATGTATTTCAATACAAATTTACCTAATTTTATGTGTATTTTGTATATTTATTTTCATACAAATTTAAAATATTTTTGTGTATTTTTGTATATAATTTGATGCAAATTTAGGTTATTTTATGTGTATTTTGTATATCTATTTTCATACAAATACACTTTCTTTTATTGATATTTTGTTTATTTATTTTGACGCGAATTTACATTATTTAATGTGTATTTTCTATATATAATTTTATAAGTATTTACATCATCTCATGTGTATTTTGTATATATATTCCTATAGAAATCAACGTTATTTTATGAGTATTCGTATATATTTTCTGAAACAAATTTACACTTTTATATGTATTTTGCGTATTTTTTCAATACAAATTAACTATATTGTATATGCATTTTGTATATTAATTTTAATACAAATTTAATTATTCTATGTGTATTTTTGTATATGTATTTTTAAAAAAAATATGCTTTATTTTATGGGTATTTTGCATCTTTATTTTCATACAAATTTAAATTATTTTATTAATATTCTGTGTACTTATTTTGATACGATTTTACATTATTCTATTGTATTTAGTATATATACTTTTTACAAATGTACGTTATTTTATGTGTATTTGTTTTCATTTATACAAATTTACATAATTTTACGAGTATTTTGTACATGTATTTAAATACAAATTTAACTAATTATATGTGTATTTTGTATATCTATTTTCATACAAATTGATATTATTTTTGTTTTGTTTTTTGTATATATTTTTATACAAATTTTCGTTATTTTATGTGTATTTTCGGTATTTATTTTCCTACATATATACGTTTTTTATCGGAATTTTGTTTATTTATTTTGATACGAATTTACATTATTTTAGGTGTATTTGATATATATATTTTTATACTTATTTACATCATTTGATATGTATTGTGTATGTATATTTTCATAGAAATTTACTCTATTTTAGGTGTATTCGTATATATATTTTGATACAAATTTACATTATTTATGTGTATTTTGCATATCTATTTCAATACAAATTTACTTTATTGTGTATATATATTTTTATACATTATTTAATGTTTATTTTGAATATATATTTTTATACTAATTCATGTTATTTTGTGTATTTGTATTTATATTTTCATACAAATTTATATTATTTTATGTGTATTTTGTACATATATTTCATTACAAATTTACCTTATTTATGTTTATTTTGTATATTTATTTCATTCAATTTTAAATTATTTTATGTGTATATTTGTATTTGTATTTAGGTTATTTTATGTGTATTTTCTATATATATTTTCATCCAAAATTCCATTATTTTTTTGGTATTTTGTTAATTTGATTCGATACAAATTTAGATTATTTCATTGGTATTTTGTATACATATTTTTATACGCATGTACATTATTTAATGTGTGTTTTGTATATATATTTTTATGCAAATTTACATTATTTTATTGATATTCTGTGTATTTATTTTGATACGATTTTACATTATTCTATGTATATTTTGTATATATATTTTATACAAATGTACGTTATTTTATGTGAATTTGTTTTAATTTCATACAAATTTACATTATTTTATATGTATTTTGTATATGTATTTCAATACAAATTTACCTAATTTTATGTGTATTTTGTATATTTATTTTCATACAAATTTTAAATATTTTTGTGTATTTTTGTATATAGCTTGATACGAATTTAGGTTATTTTATGTGTATTTTGTATGTCTATTTTCATACAAATACACATTCTTTTATTGATATTTTGTTTATTTATTTTGACGCGAATTTACACTATTTAATGTGTATTTTGTATATATATTTTTATACGTATTTACATCATTTCATGTGTCTTTTGTATATATTCCTATAGAAATCAACGTTATTTTATGTGTATTCGTATATATATTTTGAAACAAATTTACACTGTTTTATGTGTATTTTGCGTATTTTTTCAATACAAATTTACCTTATTGTATGTGCATTTTGTATATTAATTTAAATACAAATTTAATTATTCTATGTGTATTTTTGTATATGTATTTAAAAAAAAAAAATGCTTTATTTTATGGGTATTTTGCATCTTTATTTTCATACATATTTAAATTATTTTATTGATATTCAGTGTACGTATTTTGATACGATTTTACATTATTCTCTGTGTATTTTGTATATGTATTTTATACAAATGTACGTTATTTTATGTTTATATGTTTTCATTTAATAAAAATTTACATTATTTTATATGTATTTTGTACATGTATTTAAAGACAAATTTAACTAATTATATGTGTATTTTGTATCTATTTTCAGACAAATTGAAATTATTTTTGTGTTTTTTTTTTGTATAAATTTTTATACAAATTTTCGTTATTTTATGTATATTTTGTAATAATATTGTATATATAATATTGTAATAAGTTAAATTTGTATTTAAATATTAAAACGTTATTTTATGTGTATTTTGTATATGTTTTCTCATACAAATTTACATTATTTAATTAGTTTTTTGTTTATTTATTTTCATACGAATGACTTGATTATTTGTGTATTTTGTTAATGTTTTTTTTAATACGTATTTACATTACTTAATGTGTATTTTGTTTATATATTTTTTTACAAATTTACGTTATTATATGTGTATTTGTTAAAAATATTTTGAAACGAATTTACTTTATTTTATGTATTTTGTATATATATTTCAATTCAAATTTAGCTTATTTTGTGTGTATTTTGTATATCTATTTTCATACAAATTTCATACATATAGTTTTATACAAGTTTACGTTATTTTATGTGCATTTTGTATATTTATATTTATACAAATACACATTCTTTTATTGGTATTTTGTTTATTTATATTTATACGAATTTACATTATTTTATGTGTATTTTGTATACATTTTGATTCATTTACTTAATTTTATTTGTATTTTATATATATATATATATATATATATATATATATATATATATATATATATATATATATATATATATATATATATATATATATATATATATATATATATATATATATATATATATATATATATATATATATATATATATATATATATATATATATATATATATATATATATATATATATATATATATATTTATAGAAATTTACGTTATTTTATGTGTATTCGTATATATATTTTGAAACAAATTTACATTGTTTTATATGTATTTTGCATATCTATTTCAATACAAATTTACCTTATTGTATGTGCATTTTGTATATTTATTTTGATACAAATTCAAATATTTTATGTGAATTTTCGTATATATAATTTTATAAAAAATGCGTTATTTTATAGGTATTTTGCATCTTAGCTTTCATACAAATTTACATTATTTTATTAATATTCTGTTTATATATTTTGATACGACTTTATATTATACTATTTGTGTTTTGTATATATTTTTTTATACATATTTTCATTATTTAATGTGTATTTTTATATATATTTTATACACACTAACGTTATTTTAAGTGTATTTGTTTATATAATTTCATTCAAATATACATTATTTTAAGTGTATTTTGTATGTATTTCAATACAAATTTAAGTAATTTTATGTGTATTTTGTATATTTATTTTCATACAAATTTAAATTATTTTTGTGTTTTTTTTGTATATACATATAGAGTAAATTTCTATGAAAATATATATTCAAAATACATATAAAATTATGTAAATAAGTATAAAAATATATATATCATATACACCTAAAAAATGAAAACTCGTATCAAAATAAATAAACAAAATTCCGATAAAAGAACGCATATTTGTAGGAAAATAAATATACAAAATACACATAAATTACGAAAATTTGAATAAAAATATACAAAACACAAAAAATAAATTTCAATTTGTATGAAAATAGATATACAAAATACACATAATTAGTTAAATTTATATTTAAATACATGTACAAAATACACATAAAATAATGTAAATTTGTACGTTCTTTTATCGGAATTTTGTTTATTGATTTTGATACAATTTTCATTATTTTAGGTGTATTTGATATATATATATATATATATATATATATATATATATATATATATATATATATATATATATATATATATATATATATATATATATATATATATATATATATATATATATATATATACATATATATATATATATATATATATATATATATATATATATATATATATATATATATATATATATAGTTATTTACATAATTTTATGTGTATTTTTTATATATATTTTCATATAAATTTGCGCTATTTTATGTGTATTCGTCTATATATGTTTATACAAATTTTGATTATTTATGTGTATTTTGCATATCTATTTCAATACAAATTTTCTTTATTGTATGTGCCTTTTCTATATTTATTTTAATCCAAATTTAATTATTTTATGTGTATTTTTATTAGAGGGGTATTTTGCATCTTTATTTTCATACAAATTTACATTATTTTATTGATATTCTCTTTATTTATTTTGATACGATTTAACATTATTCTATGTGTATTTTGTATATATATTTTTATAAATATTTACATCATTTAATGTATAATTTGTATATATATTTTATGGAAATTTACGTTATCTTATGTGTATTTGTTTATATATTTTCATACAAATTTTACATTATTTTATGTGTATTTTGTATATGTATTTCAATAAAAATTTGCCTAATTTCATGTGTATTTTGCATATCTATTTTCAAACATTATTTTATGTGTATTTTGTATATGTATTTCAATACAAATTTTGTTATTTTATTTGTATTTTGTATATATATTTTCCTACAAATATACATTCTTTTAGAGGAAATTTTGTTTATTTATTTTGATACGAGTTTACATTATTTTATGTGTATTTTGTATATATATATTTTTCTATGTATTTACATTATTTAATGTGTATTTTGTATATATATTTTCATAAAAATTTACGTTATTTTATTGTGTGTATTCGTATATATTTTGATACAAATTTACTTTATTTTATGTGTTTTTTGCATATCTATTTCAATAAAAATCTACTTTGTATGTGTATTTTGTATATTTATTTTAATACAAATTTAATTATTTTGTGTATTTTTGTATATATTTTTTTAAAAATGAGTTATTTTATTTTAAATACGTATTTTTACATATTTTTCATTACAAATTTACCTTATTTTATGATTATTTTTTATATTTATTTTATTCAATTTTAAATTATTTTATGTGTATATTTGTATTTGTATTTACGTAATTTTATATATTTTTATACAAATTTTAGTTATTTTATTTGTATTTTGTATATATATTTTCCTACAAATATACATTCTTTTATTGGAATTTTGTGTATTTATTTTTTTACGAATTTACATTATTTTTTGTGTATTTTCTATATACATTTTTCTACGTATTTAAATTATTTTATGTGTATTTCATATATACATTTTCATAAAAATTTACGTTATTTTATTGTGTGTATTCGTATATATTTTGATACAAATTTTATACAAATTCATGTTATTTTATGTGTGTTTGTATATATATTTTCATACAAATTTAAATTATTTTATGTGTATTTTTACATATATTTCATTACAAATTTACCTTATTTTATGTTTATTTTGTATATTTATTTTATTCAATTTTAAATTATTTAATGTGAATATTTGTATTTGTATTTAGGTTATTTTTGTGTTTTCTATATATATTTTCATCCAAAACTATATTATTTAACTCGATACGAGTTTAGATTATTTCATAGGTATTTTGTATACATATTTTTATACTCATTTACATTATCTAATGTGTGTTTTGTATATATTTTTTTATGCAAATTAATTTTATGTGCATTTTTGTACATATATTTTTATAGAAATTTACGTTATTTTATGTGTATTTTGTATATGTTTTCTCATACAAATTTACATTATTTTATTGTTTTTTGTTTATTTATTTTGATACGAATTACATGATTATATGTGTATTTTTTACATATTTTTTTATACGTATTTACATTACTTAATGTGTATTTTGTTTATATATTTTTATACAAATTTACGTTATTATATGAGTATTTGTTAAAAATATTTCGATACAAATTTACTTTATGTATTTTGTATATATATTTCAACTCAAATTTAGCTTATTTTGTGTGTATTTTGTATATATATTTTCATACAAATTTAATTACTTCTGTGTATTTTTGTATATAGTTTTATATAAATTTACGTTATTTTATGTGCATTTTGTATATTTATATTTATACAAATACACATTCTTTTATTGGTATTTATTTTATGTGTATTTTGTATACATTTTTTATACGTATTTACTTAATTTTATGTGTATTTTGTATATATATTTTTATAGAAATCTACTTTATTTTATGTGTATTCGTATATATATTTTGAAACAAATTTACATTGTTTTATATGTTTTTTGCATATCTATAGAAATACATATACAGTAAGGTAAATTTGTATTGAAAGAGATATTAAAAAATACATATAAAACAATGTAAATTTGTTTCAAAATATATGTACGAATACACATAAAATAAAGTAGATTTCTATAGAAATATATATACAAAATACATATGAAATTATGTAAATACGTATAAAAATATATATACAAAATACATATCAAATAATGTAAATTCGTGTCAAAATAAATAAACAAAATATCATGAAAAGAATGTGTATTTGTATGAAAATAGATAATAGATGATAAATTTGTATGAAATATATATGCAAGATACACATTAAATAATGTAAATATGTATAAAAAAAATATATACAAAAGACAAATAGAATAATGTAAAATAGTATCAAAAAAATACACAGAATATTAATAAAATAATGTAAATTTGGATGAAAATAAAGATGAAAAATACCCATAAAACAACGCATTTTTTATGAAAATATATATACCAAAATACACATAAAATATTAAAATTTGTATTACAATAAATATACAAAATGCACATACAATAAGGTAAATTTCTATTGAAATAGATATGCAAAATACATATAAAACAATGTAAATTTCTTTTAAAATATATATACGAATACAGATAAAATAACGTAGATTTCTATAAAAATATATATACAAAATACACATAAAATGAAATAAATACGTATAAAAAAATGTATACAAAATACACATAAAATAATGTAAATTCGCATCAAAATAAATATACAAAATAACAATAAAAGAATGTGTATTTGTATAAATATAAATATACAAAATACACATAAAATAACGTAAATTTATATAAAACTATATACAAAAATACACAAAAGTATTTTAATTTGTATGAAAATAGATATACAAAATAAGGTAAATTCGTTTCAAATTCAATAAACAAAATTCAGATAAAAGAACGTATATTTATAGAAAAAATAAATATACAAAATACACATAAAATAACGAAAATTTGTATGAAAATAAATATACAAAATACACATGTATTTTGTATATCTATTTTCACACAAATTTAATTACTTTTGTGTATATTTGCATATAGTTTTATATAAATTTACGTTATTTTATTTGTATTTTGTATATTTATATTTATACAATACACATTCTTTTATTAGTATTTTGTTTATTTATTTTGATACGAGTTTACATTATTTTATGTGTATTTTGTATACCTTTTTTTATACGTATTTACTTCATTTTATGTGTATTTTGTATATTTATTTTCATAGAAATCTACGTTATTTTATGTGTATTCGTATATATATTTTGAGAAAAATTTACATGGTTTTATATGTATTTTGCATGTCTATTTCAATACAAATTTACCTTATTGTATGTGCATTTTGTATATTTATTTTAATACAAATTCAAATATTTTATGTGTGTCTTGGTATATATATTTTTATAAAAAATGCGTTATTTTATGGGTATTTTGCATCTTAATTTTCATACAAATTTACATTATTTTATTAATATTCTGTGTATTTATTTTGTTACGATTTTATATTATTCTATTTGTTTTTTGTATATATTTTTTTATACATATTTACATTATTTAATGTGCATTTTTTATATATATTTTATACATATTTACGTTATTTTAAGTGTATTTGTTTATATATTTTCATTCAAATTTACATTATTTTATGTGTATTTTGTAAATGTATTTCAATACAAATTTACCTAATTTTATGTGTATTTTGTATATTTATTTTCATATAAAATTAAAATTATTTTTGTGTATTTTTGTATATAGTTTTATACAAATTTAGGTGATTTTATGTGTATATTGTATATCTATTTTCATACAAATACACATTCTTTTATTGATATTTTGTTTATTTATTTTGACGCGAATTTACATTATTTAATGTGTATTTTATATATATATATATTTCTATAGAAATCTACATTGATTTATGAGTATTCGTATATAGATTTTGAAATAAATTTACACTGTTTTATGTGTATTTTGCATATTTTTTCAATACAAATCTACCTTATTGTATATGCATTTTGTATATTAATTTTAATACAAATTTAATTACGCTATGTGTATTTTTGTATATGTATTTTTATAAAAATATGCTTTATTTTATGGGTATTTTGCATTTTTATTTTCATACAAATTTACATTATTTTATTTATATTCTGTTTATTTTTTTTAAACAATTTTACATTATTCTATGTGTATTTTGTATATCTATTTTTATACGTATTTACTTAATTTTATGTGTATTTTGTATATATATTTTTATAGAAATCTACGTTATTTTATGTGTATTCTTATATATATTTTGAAACAAATTTACATTGTTTTATATGTATTTTTGCATATCTCTTTCAATACAAGTTTACCTTATTGTATGTGCATTTTGTATATTTATTTCAATACAAATTTAAATATTTTATGTGTATTTTGGTATATATATTTTTATAAGAAATGCGCTATTTGATGGGAAATTTGCATCTTTATTTTCATACAAATTTACATTATTTTATTAATATTCGGTGTATTTATTTTGATACGATTTCACATTATTCTATTTGTTTTTTGTATATATTTTTTTTATACATTTTTACATTATTTAATGTGTATCTTGCATATATATTTTATACAAATTTATTATCTATTATTTATTTTCATACAAATACACATTATTTTCATGATATTTTGTTTATTTATTTTGACACGAATTTACCTAGATATGTATTTTGTATATATATTTTTATACGTATTTACATAATTTCATGTGTATTTTGTATATATATTTCTAAAGAAATCTACGTTATTTTATGTGTGTTCGTATATATATTTTGAAACAAATTTACTTTGTTTTATATGTATTTTTGAATATCTCTTTCAATACATATTTACCTTACTGTATATGCATTTTGTATATTTATTTCAATACAAATTTAAATATTTTATGTGTATTTTGGTATATATACTTTAATGTGTATTATTATTTTATTGATATTCTGTGTATTTATATTGATAGGATTTTACATTATACTATTTCTTTTTTGTATATATTTTTTTATACACATTTACATTATTTAATGTGTATCTTGCATATATATTTTATACAAATTTACGTTATTTTAAGTGTATTTGTTTATATATTTTCATTCAAATTTTCATTATTCTATGTGTATTTTGTATATGTATTTCAATAAAAATTTACCTAATTTTATGTGTATTTTGTATATTTCTTTTCATACAAATTTTAAATATTTTTGTGTTTTTTTGTATATAGTTTTATACAAATTTAGGTTATTTTATGTACGCATTTACATTATTTAATGGGTGTTTTGTATATATATTTTTATGCAAATTTACTTTATTTTATGTGCATTTTTGTACATATATTTTTTTAGAAATTTGCGTTAATTTATGTGTATTTGTATATGTTTTCTCATACAATTTTACATTATTTTATTGCTATTTTGTTTATTTATTTTGATACGAATGAAAATAGATATACAAAATATACATAAAATAAACTAAATTTGTATTGAAATATATATACAAAATACATAAAATAATGTAAATTTGTATCAAAATATTTTAACAGATGCGCATAAAATAACGTAAATTTGTTTTAAAATATACAAAATACACATTAAATAATGTAAATATGTATAAAAAAAATATATACAAAACACAAATAGAATAATGTAAAATCGTATCAAAATAAATACACAGAATATTAATAAAACAATGTAAATTTGTATGAAAATAAAGATGCAAAATACCCATTAAATAACACATTTTTTATAAAAATATATATACCAAAATACACATGAAAAAATTAATTTGTATTAAAATAAATATACCAAATACACATACAATAAGGTAAATCTGTATTGAAATAGATATGCAAAATACATATAAAACAATGTAAATTTGTTTCAAAATATATATACGATTACACATAAAATAACGTAGATTTGTATAAAAATATATATACAAAATACACATAAAATGAAGTAAATACGTATAAGAAAATGTATACAAAATACACATAAAATAATGTAAATTCGTATCAAAATAAATAAACAAAATACCAATAAAAGAATGTGTTTTTGTATAAATATAAATATACAAAATACACATAAAATAACGTAAATTTGTACAAAATGCACATACAATAAGGTAAATTTGTATTGAAAAAAAACGCAAAATACACATAAAACAGTGTAAATTTGTTTCAAAATATATATACGAATACACATAAAATAACGTTGATTTCTGTAGGAAAATATATACAAAATACACATAAAAAGATGTAAATACGTATAAATATATATATACAAAATACACATTAAATACTGTAAATTCGCGTCAAAATAAAAAAACAAAATATCAATAAAAGAATGTGTATTTGTATGAAAATAGATATACAAAATACACATAAAATAACCTAAATTTGTCTCAAACTATATACAAAAATACACAAAAATATTTTAAATTTGTATGAAAATAAATATACAAAATACACATAAAATTAGGTAAATTTGTATTGAAATACATATACAAAATACACATAAAATAATGTAAATTTGAATGAAAAGACATAAACAAATACACTTAAAATAACGTATATTTGTATAAAAAAATATATATAAAACACAAATAGAATAATGTAAAATCGTATCAAAATAAATACACAGAATATTAATAAAATAATGTAAATTTGAATGAAAATAAAGAGGCAAAATACCCATAAAATAACGCATTTTTTTTTTATAAAAATATATATACCAAAATACACATAAAAAAATTAAATTTGTATTAAAATAAATATATAAAAAACACATACAATAAGGTAAATTTGTATTGAAATAGATATGCAAAATACATATAAAACAATGTAAATTTGTTTCAAAATATATATACGAATACACATAAAATAACGTAGATTTCTATAAAAATATATATACAAAATACACATAAAATGAAGTAAATACGTATAAAAAATGTATACAAAATACACATAAAATAATGTAAATTCGTATCAAAATAAATATACAAAATACCAATAAAAGAATGTGTATTTGTATAAATATAAATATACAAAATACACATAAAATAACGTAAATTTATATAAAGCTATATACAAAAATACACAGAAGTATTTTAATTTGTATGAAAGTAGATATACGAAATAAGGTAAATTCGTTTCAAATTCAATAAACAAAATTCAGATAAAAGAACGTATATTTGTAGAAAAAATAAATATACAAAATACACATAAAATAACGAAAATTTGTATGAAAATATATAAAAAAATAAACAAAAATAATTTCAATTTGTATGAAAATAAATATACAAAATACACATGTATTTTGTATATCTATTTTCACACAAATTTAGTTACTTTTGTTTATTTTTGCATATAGTTTTATATAAATTTACGTTATTTTATTTGTATTTTGTATATTTATATTTATACAATACACATTCTTTTATTAGTATTTTGTTTATTTATTTTGATACGAGTTTACATTATTTTATGTGTATTTTGTATACCTTTTTTTTATACGTATTTACTTCATTTTATGTGTATTTTGTATATCTATTTTCATAGAAATCTACGTTATTTTATGTGTATTCGTATATATATTTTGAAAAAAACTTACATGGTTTTATATGTATTTTGCATATCTATTTCAATACAAATTTACCTTATTGTATGTGCATTTTGTATATTTATTTTAATACAAATTCAAATATTTTATGTGTATATATATTTTGAAACAAATTTACATTGTTTTATATGTATTTTGCATATCTATTTCAATACAGATTTACCTTATTGTATGTGTATTTTGTATATTTATTTTAATACAAATTAATTTTTTTATGTGTATTTTGGTATATATATTTTTATAAAAAAAATGCGTTATTTTATGGGTATTTTGCTTCTTTATTTTCATACAAATTTACATTATTTTATTAATATTCTGTGTATTTATTTTGATACGATTTTACATTATTCTATTTGTGTTTTGTATATATTTTTTTATACAAATTTACGTTATTTTAAGTGTATTTGTTTATGTATTTTCATTCAAATTCACATTATTTTATGTGTATTTTGTATATGTATTTCAATACAAATTTACCTAATTTTATGTGTATTTTGTATATTTATTTTCATACAAATTTAAATTATTTTTGTGTATTTTTGTATATAGTTTTATACAACTTTATGTTATCTTAAGTGTATTTTGTATATTTATTTTCATACAAATACACATTCTTTTATTGATATTTTGTTTATTTCTTTTGACGCGAATTTACATTATTTAATGCGTATTTTGTATATATATATTTATACGTATTTACATCCTTTCATGTGTATTTTGTATATTTATAAAAAATGCGTTATTTTATGGGTATTTTGCATCTTTATTTTCATACAAATTTACATTATTTTATTTACATTCTGTGTATTTATTATGATACGATTTTACATTATTCTATTTGTGTTTTGTATATATATTTTTTATACATATTTACATTATTTAATGAGTATTTTGTATATATATTTTATACAAATTTACGTTAATTTAAGTGTATTTGTTTATATATTTTCAATCAAATTTACATTATTTTATGTGTATTTTGTATATGTATTTCTATACAAATTTACCTAATTTTATGTGTATTTTGTATATTTATTTTCATACAAATTTAATTTATTTTTGTGTATTTATATATATAGTTTTATACAAATTTACGTTATTTTATGTGTATTTTGTATATGTATCTTCATACAAATACACATTCTTTTATTGATATTTTCCTTATTTATTTTGAGACGAATTTACATTATTTAATGTGTATTTTGTATATATATTTTTATACACATTTCATGTGTATTTTGTATATATATTTCTCTAGAAATCTACGTTATTTTGTGTGTATTCGTATATATATTATGAAACAAATTTACATTGCTTTATATGTATTTTGCATATCTATTTCAATACAAATTTACCTTACTGTATGTGTTTTTTATATATTTATTTTAATTCAAATAAAAAAAAATTATGTGTATTTTGGTATATATATTTTTATAAATAAAAAAAATGCGTTATTTTATGGGTATTTTGCCTCTTTATTTTCATACAAATTTACATTATTTTATTAATATTCTGTGTATTTATTTTGATACGATTTTACATTATTCTATTTGTGTTTTGTACATATTTTTTTATTCAAATTTACGTTATTTTAAGTGTATTTGTTTCTGTATTTTCATTCAAATTTACATTATTTTATGTGTATTTTGTGTATGTTTTTCAATACAAATTAACCTAATTTTATGTGTATTTTGTATATTTATTTCCATACAAATTTAAAATATTTTTGTGTATTTTTGTATATAGTTTGATACAAATTTAGGTTATTTTATGTGTATTTTGTATATCTATTTTCATACAAATACACATTCTTTTATTGATATATTGATATATTTTGACGCGAATGATGTAAATACGTATAAAAATATATATACAAAATACACATTAAATACTGTAAATTCGCGTCAAAATAAATAAACAAATTATCAATAAAAGAATGTGTATATATATACCAAAATACACATCAAAAAATTAAATTTGTATTAAAATAAATATACAAAAAACAAATTAAATTTATATAAAACTATATACAAAAATACACAGAAGTAATTAAATTTGTATGAAAATATATACAAAATACACACAAAATAAGCTAAATTTGAATTGAAATATATATACAAAATACATGAAATAAAGTAAATTTGTATCAAAATATTTATACAAATACAGGATTGAGGCGTGTATGGCAAGCGAGGGATCGAACCCCATTGTCTTTCTCAGCTGTGGCGGAAACGACGTTTCTCGTGTGCCAAGCGAGGACCTTCTCAGGCGTTTTAGAGAATTGTTAGGCAGGATACGTGACGCTGGTGGGTCGCCAGTAGTGTGTGGCGTCCTGCCAAGGAGGGGCGTTGGCGATGGATGGCTGTCCAGGGCGATAGCAGTGAACAGCAGACTTGCTGAGCACTGCGGGCGCAATGGGTGGCTGTTCGTCGACAATTGGGACCTCTTCTTTGGCAACGACGCCCTCTACGCCCGTGACGGGATACACTTGACGTTCAAGGGTGTTGAGGCTCTCTCAGACTCCCTTGAGCGAGCACTTGGTACCCTGAGGGATTTTTTAGTATAGGCGAGGGGGGGAGGAGTAATGGGAGCAATGGGAGGAGTAATGGGAGGGGACATCTAGCTCATAATATAACCAGGCAGCTTAGAAGTAATTCTAGGGGAGTAACAGAGGACGGGCTAAGAATCTTCTATACTAACAGCAGGAGCCTCAGAAACAAGATAGACTTACTAAGGGGTGAAGCTTGTTCAGAAAATTTTGACATAATAGCGATCACTGAGACATGAATAGACACTGCTAATAGAAATTTTAGATCAGAATTTGAAATAACGGGTTATCAGATGTTTCACAAAGACAGAAGGGGCAGAAAGGGAGGTGGAGTTGCGCTATATGTTAAAGACTCACTTAAATGTTTAGTTAACAACTCAGTCAAAACTAACATGGATTCAGAATCAGTTTGGGTGGACGTTTACAAAGGGGAAAGAAAAACTAACTCTAGGAGTTATATACAGGCCACCCAATCTTAACAGGCAGGACACGAGTATATTACTACAGGAGATTGGCAGGGCGAGTATGAGTAGAAATGTCTGCGTAATGGGGGACTTTAATTATAGGAATATAGACTGGGAAGATCTAGTGGGTGACCTGGAAACCGAGGACTTTCTTGAAGTTATACAAGATAATTTCCTTAAGCAGGTAGTTACTGAGCCTACCAGAGGAGATAACATATTAGACTTAGTCCTAACCAATAATGGGAACTTGCTACGTGAGTTGGAGGTGGGCGGAGAGTTAGGAAATAGTGATCACAGAACGGTTCGTTTTAGCTTAGACTGGGCGGTAACCCGCGAACCAAACCCAGTGTTAGTGCCAGATTTTAGAAGAGCAAACTACGAGGGGCTTCGAAGACATCTTGAAGGGGTAAACTGGGATAATTTAGGGATTCATGAGGGCCAGAACTGCAGATTGGAGAGCCAGGAGAACCAGGTAGAAATGTCTTACAATAATTTAGTTAGAGTAATAGTAGAGGGGCAAGAACAGCATATACCACAGCGAACACTTAGAAAAGAAAACAATGATCCTAAGTGGATGACTCGTGTACTAAAACACGAGATTGGGTTAAATAAGTGAGTTTATCAGAAAATAAAGAATGGGCAAACACATCTCAGTGGCAGGTAAGTCGAACTATCTAGATTAGTTAAGAAAAACACCACGATAGCAAAAAAGAACTATGAGATCAAAGTAGCAAATGAGGCGAAAAAATAATCCTAAGGGCTTATTTCAGATGTATAGAACAAAAACAAGGGATAAAATTGGACCGCTGAAAACAAACACAGGGAGCTAGTAGAAAATTACGAAAATATGAGCACATTGTTGAACGACTACTTCCTTTCAGTATTCACACAGGAGGATCGAACGACTATACCGGAAAGAGTTCAGGTGTACGAGGGCGGGGATGGCGATAAATTGAGGGATATAATCATTACCAGGCAAGTAGTTCAGGATGAGATAGATAAGCTTAAGAAGAACAAGTCGCCAGGTCCTGACGGGATATTTCCGAGGGTATTAAAGGAGTTAGGTGATGTAATCAGTGACCCACTAACCGACATCTTTAAGATGTCGGTAAATACTGGCTATGTGCCGAGCCTATGGAAAGTAGCTAATGTGACGCCGATTTTAAAAAGGGGACAGGTCAGTTGCTTCAAACTATCGCCCAATTAGCTTAACATCGGTTATAGGGAAGATGCTGGAGTCCATAATAGCCAGGAACATTCAGGAGCATTTAGAGAAACATAGCAATTCACGACTCGCAGCATGGGTTCACAAAAGGTAGGTCATGCCTCACCAATCTCTTGTCCTTCTACAATAAAGTATTTGAGGCGGTTGACAGAGATGAAAATTATGATGTAATCTATCTTGATTTTAGTAAAGCGTTTGACAAAGTTCCTCACCAACGACTGTTGCTTAAATTACAGGCTCACGGAGTAGAGGTAAAGTTTTGAACTGGGTCAAGGCGTGGCTTAGCAATAGGAAGCAAGAGTGCAAATCAATGGTAAAAGATCTGACTGGGGATGTGTTACGAGTGGGGTCCCACAAGGTTCGGTATTAGGTCCACTTTTGTTTATTATTTATATCAATGACTTAGATACAGGAATTAGTAGTGATGTTAGTATATTTGCAGATGATACCAAGATCGGTAGAGTAATTGAGTCGGATCAGGACGCTAGTATTCTCCAAGGTGAACTCAACAGATTATATGACTGGGCGGATAAATGGCAGATGGAGTTCAATGTAGGGAAGTGCAGTATTCTGAGTGTAGGTAGGAACAACCCCTCACATAACTATTGCTTAAATGACACTCTCATAAGTAGGTCTGGGTGAGAGAGGGATTTAGGGGTCTTAGTGAGCTCTGATCTCCGTCCAAGGGCACAATGCATTCAAGCTAGAAATCGAGCTAATAGGGTACTGGGATTTATTTCAAGGAGCGTAAGCAACAGAAGCCCCGAAGTCTTCCTCAAACTATATTTAGCATTAGTTAGACCTCATCTTGACTATGCGGTTCAGTTCTTGTCACCTTACTATAGAATGGATATCAAAATGTAAGAATCGGTGCAGAGGAGAATGACTAAGATGATTCAGGGGTTGAGAAACTTGCCATACGAGGGAAGACTCAAACAGTTAAACTTGCATTCTCTAGAAAGGCGAAGGGTGCGTGGAGACATGATCGAGGTTTATAAATGGATGAAGGGCTTTAATAAGGGAGACATTCATAAGGTTTTGTTGGTAAGAGAACCGGGTAGGACACGAAGTAACGGGTTTAAACTGGATAAATTCAGATTCAACAGGGACATAGGCAAAAATTGGTTTACTAACAGGGTGGTGGATGAATGGAATAGGCTTAGCAGTCATGTGGTGAGTGCCAATACAATTGTCACATTCAAAAATAGACTAGATAAATTCATGGACAGCGATATTAGGTGGGGTTAGATACACGGGAGCTTAGGGTCAAAGGAGCTGCCTCGTACAGGCCTACCGGCCTCTTGTAGACTCCTGCGTTCTTATGTTCTTATGTTCTTATAAATATATATATATATATATATATATATATATATATATATATATATATATATATATATATATATATATATATACAAAATACACATAAAATGAAGTGAATACGTATAAAAAAATATATACAAAATACACATAAAATAATGTAAATTCGTATCAAAATAAATAAACAAAATACCAATAAAAGAATGTGTATTTGTATAAATATAAATATACAAAATACACATAAAATAACGTAAATTTATATAAAACTATATACAAAAATACACAGAAGTAATTAAATTTGTATGAAAATATATACAAAATACACACAAAATAAGCTAAATTTGAATTGAAATATATATACAAAATACATGAAATAAAATAAATTTGTATCAAAATATTTATACAAATACACATATAATAACGTAAATTTGTATGAAAATATATAAACAAAATACACATTAAATAATGTAAATACGTATAAAAAAATGTGTACAAAATACACATATAACCATGTAATTCGTATCAAAATAAATAAACAAAATACCAATAAAATAATATAAAATTTGTATGAGTAAACGTGTATGTTGCATATTTTTTCAATACAAATTTATCTTATTATATACGCATTTTGTATATTAATTTTAATACAAATTTAGTTATTCGATGTGTATTTTTGTATCTGTATTTTTATAAACATATGCTTTATTTTTTGGGTATTTTGCATCTTTATTTTCATACAAATTTACATTATTTTATTGATATTCTGCTCATTCATTTTGATACGAATTGACATTATTCTATGTGTATTTTGTATATATTTTTCATACAAATTTACGTTATTTTATGTGTATTTGTTTATATATTTTGACCCAAATTTACAATATTTTATGGCTATTTTGTATATACATTTCAAAAGAAATTTACCTAGTTTTATGTGTATTTTGTATATCTATTTTCATACAAACTCAAATTATTTCTATGTATTTTTGTATATATTTTAATACAAATTTTAGTTATGTTAAGTGTATTTTGTAAATTTATTTTCATTCAAATATATATTATTTTATTGGTGTTTTGTTGATTTATATTGATACGAATTTACATTATTTTATATGTACTTTGTATATATATTTTTATACGCTTTTATATTATTTAATATTTATTTTGAATATATATTTTTATACAAATTCATGGTATTTTATGTGTATTTGTATTTATATTTTCATATAAATTTACATTATTTTATGTGTATTTTGTACATATATTTTATTACAAATCTACCTTATTTTATGTTTATTTTGTATATGTATTTTGTATATTTATATTTATCCAAATACACATTCTTTTATTGGTATTTTGTTTATTTATTTTAAATCGAATTTACATTATTTTATGTGTATTTTGTATACATTTTTTTTATACGTATTTACTTAATGTTATGTGTATTTTGTATATATATTTTTATAGAAATCTACGTTTTTTTATTTGTATTCGTATATATATTTTGAAACAAATTTATATTGTTTTATATGTATTTTTGCATATCTCTTTCAATACAAATTTACCTTATTGTATGTGCATTTTGTATATTTATTTTAATACAAATTTAAATATTTTATGTGTATTTTGGTATACATATTTTTATAAGAAATGCGCTATTTTATAGGAACTTTGCATCTTTATTTTCATACAAATTTACATTATTTTATTAATATTCGGTGTATTTATTTTGATACGATTTTACATTATTCTATTTGTTTTTTGTATATACTTTTTTATACATATTTACAATTTTTAATGTGTATCTTGCATATATATTTTATACAAATTTATTATCTATTATCTATTTTCATACTAATACACATTCTTTTCATGATATTTTGTTTATTTATTTTGACACGAATTTACATTATTTGATATGTATTTTGTATATATATTTTTATACGTATTTACATAATTTCATATGTATTTTGTATATATATTTCTATAGAAATCTACTTTATTTTATGTGTATTCGTATATATATTTTGAAACAAATTTACATTGTTTTATATGTATTTTTGAATATCTCTTTCAATACCAATTTACCTTACTGTATATGCATTTTGTATATTTATTTCAATACAAATTTAAATATTTTATTTTGGTAAATATATTTTTATAAAAAAGCGATAATTTTTGGGAATTTTGCATCTTTATTTTCATACAAATTTACATTATTTTATTGATATTCTGCTCATTCATTTTCATACGAATTGACATTATTCTATGTGTATTTTGTATATATTTTTCATACAAATTTACGTTATTTTATGTGTATTTGTTTATATATTTTGACACAAATTTACAATATTTTATCGGTATTTTGTATATATATTTCAAAAGAAATTTACCTAGTTTTATGTGTATTTTGAATATCTATTTTCATACAAACTCAAATTATTTTTATGTATTTTTGTATATATTTCAATACAAATTTTAGTTATGTTATGTGTATTTTGTAAATCTATTTTCATTCAAATATATATTATTTTATTGGTATTTTGTTGATTTATATTGATACGAATTTACATTATTTTATATGTACTTTTTATATATATTTTTATACGCATTTACATTATTTAATATTTATTTTGAATATATAATTTTATACAAATTCATGGTATTGTATGTGTATTTGTATATATATTTTCATATAAATTTACATTATTTTATGTGTATTTTGTACATATATTTCATTACAAATTTACCTTATTTTATGTTTATTTTGTATGTGTATTTTGTACATTTATATTTATACAAATACACATTCTTTTATTGGTATTTTGTTTATTTATTTTGTTTCGAATTTATATTATTTTATGTGTATTTTGTTTACATTTTTTTATACGCATTTACCTAATTTTATGTGTATTTTGTATATATATATTTTTATAGAAATCTACGTTATTTTATGTGTATTCGTATCTATATTTTAAAACAAATTTACATTGTTTTATATGTATTTTTGCATATCTCTTTCAATAGAAGTTTACCTTATTGTATGTGCATTTTGTATATTTATTTCAATACAAATTTAAATATTTTATGTGTATTTTGGTATATATATTTTTATAAGAAATCCGCTATTGATGGGAATTTTGCATCTTTATTTTCATACAAATTTACATTATTTTATTAATATTCGGTGTATTTATTTTGATACGATTTTACATTATTCTATTTGTTTTTTGTATATATTTTTTTTATACATATTTACATTATTTAATGTGTATCTTGCATATATATTTGATACAAATTTATTATCTATTATTTATTTTCATAAAAATACACATTCTTTTCATGATATTTTGTTTATTTATTTTGACACGAATTTACTTTACTTAATATGTATTTTATATATATATATATATTTATACGTATTTACATAATTTCATGTGTATTTTGTATATATATTTCTATAGAAATCTACGTTATTTTATGTGTATTCGTATATATATTTTGAAACAAATTTACACAGTTTTATTTGTATTTTGCGTTTTTTTTTCAATACAAATTTACCTTATTGTATGTGTGCATTTTGTATATTAATTTTAATACTAATTTAATTATTCTATGTGTATTTTTGTATATGTATTTAAAAAAAAAATGCTTTATCTTATGGGTATTTTGCATCTTTATTTTCATACAAATTTAAATTATTTTATTGATATTCTGTGTACTTATTTTGATATGATTTTACATTATTCTATGTATAACAAAAATAAATACAGAATACAAAAAATAGATATGCAAAATACATATAAACAATGTAAATTTGTTTCAAAATATATATACTAATACACATGAAATAAGGTAGATTTCTATAAAAATATATATACAAAATACACATAAAATTAAGTAAATACGTATAAAAATGTATACAAAATACACATAAAATAATGTAAATTAGTATCAAAATAAATAAACAAAATACCAATAAAAGAATGTGTATTTGCATAAATATATATATACAAAATACACATTAAATAATATAAATTTGTTTAAAACTATACAAAATACACATGAAATGATGTAAATACGTATAAAATAATATATACAAAATACACATTAAATAATGTAAATTCGCGTCAAAATAAATAAACAAAATATCAATAAAAGAATGTGTATTTGTATGAAAATAGATATACAAAATACACATAAAATAACCTAAATTTGTATCAAACTATATACAAAAATACACAAAAATATTTTAAATTTGTATGAAAATAAAAATACAAAATACACATAAAATTAGGTACATTTGTATTGAAATACATACACAAAATACACATAAAATAATGTAAATTTGAATGAAAATACATAAACAAATACATTTTCATACAAAATACACATATAATCATGTAATTCGTATCAAAATAAATAAACAAAATACCAATAAAATAATATAAATTTGTATGAGTAAACGTGTATGTTGCATATTTTTTCAATACAAATTTACTTTATTATATACGCATTTTGTATATTAATTTTAATACAAATTTAATTATTCGATGTGTATTTTTGTATCTGTATTTTTATAAACATATGCTTTATTTTTTGGGTATTTTGCATCTTTATTTTCATACAAATTTACATTATTTTATTGATATTCTGCTCATTCATTTTGATACGAATTGACATTATTCTATGTGTATTTTGTATATATTTTTCATACAAATTTACGTTATTTTATGTGTATTTGTTTATATATTTTGACACAAATTTACAATATTTTATGGGTATTTTGTATATACATTTCAAAAGAAATTTACCTAGTATTATGTGTATTTTGTATATCTATTTTCATACAAACTCAAATTATTTCTATGTATTTTTGTATATATTTTAATACAAATTTTAGTTATGTTATGTGTATTTTGTAAATTTATTTTCATTCTAATATATATTATTTTATTGGTGTTTTGTTGATTTATATTAATACGAATTTACATTATTTTATATGTACTTTGTATATATATTTTTATACGCTTTTACATTATTTAATATTTATTTTGAATATATATTTTTATACAAATTCATGGTATTTTATGTGTATTTGTATATATATTTTCATATAAATTTACATTATTTGATGTGTATTTTGTACATATATTTTATTACAAATCTACCTTATTTTATGTTTATTTTGTATGTGTATTTTGTATATTCATATTTATCCAAATACACATTCTTTTATTGGTATTTTGTTTATTTTTTTAATTCGAATTTACATTATTTTATGTGTACTTTGTATACATTTTTTTTTACGTATTTACTTAATTTTACGTGTATTTTGTATATATATTTTTATAGAAATCTACGTTTTTTTATTTGTATTCGTATATATATTTTGAAACAAATTTACATTGTTTTATATGTATTTTTGCATATCTCTTTCAATACAAATTTACCGTATTGTATGTGCATTTTGTAAATTTATTTCAATGCAAATTTAAATATTTTATGTGTATTTTGGTATATATATTTTTATAAGAAATGCGCTATTTTATGGGAATTTTGCATCTTTATTTTCATACAAATTTACATTATTTTATTAATATTCGGTGTTACATTATTCTATTTGTTTTTTGTATATACTTTTTTTTATACATATTTACATTATTTAATGTGTATCTTGCATATATATTTTATACAAATTTATTATCTATTATCTATTTTCATTCAAATACACATTCTTTTCATGATATTTTGTTTATTTATTTTGACACGAATTTACATTATTTGATATGTATTTTGTATATATATTTTTATACGTATTTACATAATTTCATATGTATTTTGTATATATATTTCTATAGAAATCTACTTTATGTGTATTCGTATATATATTTTGAAACAAATTTACATTGTTTTATATGTATTTTTGAATATCTCTTTCAATACAAATTTACCTTACTGTATATGCATTTTGTATATTTATTTCAATACAAATTTAAATATTTTATGTGTATTTTGGTAAATATATTTTTATAAAAAATGCGATAATTTTTGGGTATTTGGCATCTTTATTTTCATACAAATTTACATTATTTTATTGATATTCTGTGTATTTATTTTGATACGATTTTACATTATTCTATTTGTTTTTTGTATATATTTTTCTATACACATTTACATTATTTAATGTGTATTTTATACAAATTTACGTTATTTTAAGTGTATTTGTTTATATATTTTCATTCAAATTTACATTATTTGATGTGTATTTTGTATATGTATTTCAATACAAATTTACCTAATTTTATGTGTATTTTGTATATTTCTTTTCAAACAAATTTAAATTGTTTTTGTGTATTTTTGTATATAGTTTTATACAAATTTAGGTTATTTTATGTACGCATTTACATTATTTAGTGTGTGTTTTGTATATATATTTTTATGCAAATTTTCTTTATTTTATGTGCATTTTTGTACATATATTTTTATAGAAATTTGCGTTATTTGTATATGTTTTCTCATACAAATTTACATTATTTTATTGCTATTTTGTTTATTTATTTTGATATGAATTACATGATTATATGTGTATTTTATACATAATTTTTATACGTATTTACATTACTTAATGTGTATTTTGTTTATATATTTTTAAACAAATCTACGTTATTATATGTATTTGTATAAATATTTTGATACAGATTTACATTATTTTATGTATTTTGTATGTACATTTCAATTCAAATTTAGCTTATTTTAGCTGTATTTTGTATATATATTTTCATACAAATTTAATTACTTCTGTGTATTTTTGTATATAGTTTTATACAAATTTACGATATTTTTTTTGTATTTTGTATATTTATAATTATACAAATACACATTCTTTTACTGGTATTTTGTTTATTTATTTTGATACGATTTTTATGTGTATTTTGTATTCATTTTTTTATACGTATTTACTTCATTTTATGTATTTTGTATATATTTTTATAGAAATCTACGTTATTTTATGTGTATTCGTATATATATTTTGAAACAAATTTACATTGTTTTATATGTATTTTTGAATATCTCTTTCAATACAAATTTACCTTAACATATATACCAAAATACACATAAAAAAAGTAAATTTGTATTAAAATAAATATATAAAAATCACATACAATAAAGTAAATTTGTATTGAAATAGATATGCAAAATACATATAAAACAATGTAAATTTGTTTCAAAATATATATGCGAATACACATAAAATAACGTAGATTTCTATAAAAATATATATACAAAATACACATAAAATGAAGTAAATACGTATAAAAAAATGTATACAAAATACACATAAAATAATGTAAATTCGCATCAAAATAAATATACAAAATACCAATAAAAGAATGTGTATTTGTATAAATATAAATATACAAAATACTCGTAAAATAACGTAAATTTATATAAAACTATATACAAAAATACACAGAAGTATTTTAATTTGTATGAAAATAGATATACAAAATAAGGTAAATTCGTTTCAAATTCAATAAACAAAATTCAGATAAAAGAACGCATATTTGTAGAAAAATAAACATACAAAATACACATAAAATAACGAAAATTTGTATGAAAAAAAAAAAATACTTTCAATTTGTATGAAAATAAATATATATCTATTTTCACACAAATTTAATTACTTCTGTGTATTTTTGCATATAGTTTTATATAAATTTACGTTATTTTATTTGTATTTTGTATATTTATATATATACAATACACATTCTTTTATTAGTATTTTGTTTATTTATTTTGATACGAGTTTACATTATTTTATGTGTATTTTGTGTACCTTTTTTTATTCGTATTTCCTCCATTTTATGTGTATTTTGTATATTTATTTTCATAGAAATCTACGTTATTTTATGTGTATTCGTATTTATATTTTGAAAAAAATTTACATGGTTTTATATGTATTTTGCATATCTATTTCAATACAAATTTACCTTATTGTATGTGCATTTTGTATATTTATTTTAATACAAATTCAAATATTTTATGTGTGTCTTGGTATATATATTTTTATAAAAAATGCGTTATTTTATGGGTATTTTGCATCTTAATTTTCATACAAATTTACATTATTTTATTAATATTCTGTGTATTTATTTTGATACGATTTTATATTATTCTATTTGTGTTTTGTATATATTTATTTATACATATTTACATTATTTAATTTTATTTAATTTTATATATATTTTATACAAATTTACGTTATTTTAAGTGAATTTTTTATATATTTTCTTTCAAATTTACATTATTTTTTGTGTATTTTGTATATGTATTTCAATACAAATTAACCTAATTTTATGTGTATTTTGTATATTTATTTTCATACAAATTAAAATTATTTTTGTGTATTTTTGTATATATTTTTATACAAATTTAGGTGATTTTATGTGTATATTGTATATCTATTTTCATAAAAATACACATTCTTTTATTGTTATTTTGTTTATTTATTTTGACACTAATTTACATTATTTAATGTATTTTATATATATATATATATATATATATATATATATATATATATATATATATATATATATATATATATATATATATATATATATATATATATATATATATATATATATATATATATATATATATATATATCTATATATATTTTATACGTGTTTACATCATTTGATGTGTATTTTGTATATATATTTCAATAGAAATCTACGTTGATTTATGAGTATTCGTATATAGATTTTGAAATAAATTTACACTGTTTTATGTGTATTTTGCATATTTTTTTAATACTAATTTACCTTATTGTATATGCATTTTGTATATTAATTTTAATACGAATTTAATTATGCTATGTGTATTTTTGTATATGTATTTTTATAAAAATACGCTTTATTTTATGGGTATTTTGCATTTTTATTTTCATACAAATTTATATTATTTTATTTATATTGTTTATTTTTTTTTAAACAATTTTACATTATTCTATGTGTATTTTGTATATCTATTTTTATACGTATTTACTTAATTTTATGTGTATTTTGTATATATATTTATATAGAAATCTACGTTATTTTATGTGTATTCGTATTTTGAAACAAATTTACATTGTTTTATATGTATTTTTGCAAATCTCTTTCAATACAAGTTTACCTTATTGTATGTGCATTTTGTATATTTATTTCAATACAAATTTAAATATTTTATGTGTATTTTGTTATATATATTTTTATAAGA